>NW_016804510.1:2029548-2050604 GCF_001698545.2 Rhinopithecus bieti
TTTTTTTTTTTTTTTTTTTGCAATCACTGAAACTAAGCCTAACAGGGTGCAATGACTCACACTTGTAATACTAGCTCTTTGAAAGGCTGAGGCAGGAGGATTGCTTGATATCAGAAGTTTGAGACCAACCTGGGCAACATAGCAAGACTCCATCTCTACAAATAAAGAAAAGAACTAGGACTCACATCTGAGTCCTAGTTAGTTGGGAGGCTGAGGTGAGAGGATCATTTGAGCCTAGGAGTTTGAGGGCATAGCTATGATTGTCCCACTGCAGTCTATCTTGGGTGACAGAGTGAGATCCTGTCTCAAAAAAATAATAATTAGAAGAAAAAAAATCTCAGCCTGCATATGATATTTTCTTCAGAGGAACATTATGATCAAAGACAACAACAGAATAAAATAAAGCAAAGCAAAGTAAAACAACATTTTCTAACAGGGAATGTATAATTTCACACACACAAAATTTAAGTTCCTGTTAGTAAAAAGGGACGGTGAATAGAAAACTAGGAAAAATGGAAATTCTACAGAGATCACTACTTTGATAAGAAACAACTGGGTATTCCCTTCAATTCAGAAAGGATCAGGCAGTATGCCCCTGACAAGACAAGGCACTGAACAGTATATAACCTCATATCCACAAACTGGATTCTTGTTTATGGGTCTCTCAATCATATGGGAAGATTTTCTGTATTAAACCATCCATTCAAACTCATTTCTAAATTAAAGTGAAACATGGAACCCCTCCAAGGCATGTTCTTCCTGATGACCTGCATTCTGGATATCGAAATACTATCACTTCCACTGGTCATCTAGGCCAAACCCACAATATCTGAATGTCAATTCTTTGACCTTCAAAGAGTAAATCAGAATCTATGTATTATCTAAATCAGAATCTGACTTTCCAAGGATTTTCTCCCTCAATATGCACTCCATCCAAATTGGTAGTACTCCTTCATGAATGGGTCCTAAAGTCAAGTTGAAACATTTCTTGACAAGCTCGTAAAATGAAATTTAGGTATTATATATTCATTTTTAGATCCATTTTCTGCAACTGTGAATTACACAAAATCTGGTAAAAATATCATGTTAATGTCATAGTTGTTTCCAATGTAAACAGAATTACCCTTAACTGGGAGTCTTACTACAGCTTAACCTTATGATAATTGTAGGAGAAAGAACAATTTGGTCTCTTAATTGCCATTTTAGAAATTGCCAGAAAGTAGAGAGACTTTTTGACAAAGTAGATCTTGATGTATTCTTTTAAATTTCATCACTTTTGTGTGCAGTTAGGGATGACAATGGTAATGAATCGTAACAAAATGATAGACGTGGAGTCAATTTCTCAAAGGAGCATCTATTTTCCAAGTAGAGAAAACTAAAGAGAGCCTTTTATAAACCAGTCATACAAACTTCAGAGTCATCCAAAATCTACAACTTTTATAATAGTTTTATCTCATGTTCAACTAGAAGTAAAGGCAAATTTTCCTTTTAGAGAAATTTTGCAAGTTTGTCAGGCAATATGAATTGTGACCACTATGGGCTTTCTGCAGAACTATGGAAACATCAGTCTAGAAACTGCAATTTTCTTGTGAAGAAAAAACACTTTAATCCTATACCTGCCGATCAACACAAGGCTGTGCATAAAAGGTCCAGCAGGCAGTACTGTAAGTAAAATGCTGAACGTTTTCCTAAAAATTGAGGGGGAAAATTTGTGCACACTTCACCTATAAATGTTTTCCTTGTGTCTTTGAGAATCAAAAGGACTGTGAATGCCAATCTAATTGCTTATCTGATTTTTCATAATTTTGTAAACTATGATGAAATGTTAAAATGCACAGAGATACCAGTCTATCAAACTTGGTTTCAAATCTCCCACCTTTACTAGCTGTGTGGCAATTTATATCCAATTTTGTGTTTCATGAACACAAAAATGATAAACAGTTGCTGAGATGACTCAATGAAATAATATAAGTAAAACATCTATCACAGCTCTGGATGCATAGTCAATTTTCAAAAATATAGCTATTGAAATCATAATATTGTACATGTTTATCACATCATAACCACAAGGAATTAATATTAAATAAATTTTATTTTGATAATGACAAACTAAAGCAAAGCCAACTTTTTATGATGCTATTTTTTCATCAACTTTTAAATCCACTAAGGCTTAAGAATGCAAAGACTAACATGAAATTGGGGGTAACAACACTGACATATTAGGTTCATTTGAAGGTGAAGCTTGAAAACATGCACAAGATGTTTCTTCAATGGTAAAGAAAAGTATCACATAGTTCATTGGTAACTAATTGTGTTTCCACAGCTATGCAATACATTAACCTATAACAATATGGGGACAAAAGCTTATTTTATTCCAGCAGTCTCTGTGCCTATATCTTGTAAACAAACCCGGAATGTGAATGAGTTTCTGCCTTATGCATCTTCTAATGGCACTGATATGGTTTAGCGATGTCCCCACCCAAATCTCTTCTTGAATCACAGCTCCCCACATGTCATGGAAGGGAGCTGGTGGGAGGTAATTGAATCATGTGGGTGAGTGTTTCCTGTGCTGTTCTCATGATAGTGAATAAGTCTCATGAGATCTGATGGTTTTACAAAGGGCAGTTCTCCTGCACTCTCTCTCTTGCCTGTTGTCATGTAAGATATGCCTTTGCTCCTCCTTCACCTTCCACCATGATTTTGAGGCCTCCTCAGTTATTTGGAACTGTGGGTCTATTAAATGTCTTTTTCTTTATACACTACCCAGTGTCAGGTATGTCTTTATAAGTAGCGTGAGAATAGACAAATACAGGCACCATTGTCAGACTTTTCTTAATTGTTATTGATTAAGAGATGTGGATTTTGTGCAAATTGGACTGGAAGATCCTATGTAATTTATATCTTAAGAGATTCTCAGACTTACAATATGTTATAGTAATCTTCCATTGTGGAGGATGGGGAAC
Organism: Rhinopithecus bieti; assembly: GCF_001698545.2. NCBI lineage: Eukaryota > Metazoa > Chordata > Mammalia > Primates > Cercopithecidae > Rhinopithecus > Rhinopithecus bieti. The sequence continues at coordinate 2,032,512 of NW_016804510.1, forward strand.
TTTAATGCATAGGTTTTCAAGAAATATAGTAACCTGGAAAACTTAGGTTTACTTATGCTTTCCAAGATCTCCAATGAAACAACTGAGAGAATAAAGATAGTGAGTGAATTTGGGATTGGTCTCTAAAGCACCATAAATTGAAATTCTATGTGACTTTTTAAATTCAGAAACTCTGCTATCTATAGAACAAATAGGAACAGATTGAAAGAAAGCTCTATTTGGCCTTGCTCTCTCTTTAGTTAGTGAAACTTAGTAGAAGTGATTTCATTAAAGCACTATTAACACATCCTAACTCAGACAACGAGAGGAGAAAAACAAATTTGAGAGCATAAATAAGAGCAGGAGTCTTCAGAGTCCACCTGTTTTGAACTGACAACTATATTCTATCTTAATTGATCTCTTCTGCTATTTGTATTTCTTTTGGTATTTATGTTTTAAATATTTTCTTGCCATCACCATCATCAGCAGCAGCCATTTGGTAGTTATTTTATTAGAGGATGACTTATCTTCAGAAATGATTTAGTTTAGGCAGGAAATCCTTTAACTTTCTACATCTAGAGACCAAGAACTTAATAAACATTTGGTAATAGAGTATGTTCTCCTCCCCGCCACCTCATGGCCTAAAGGTTCATATTGAACTTAAACTTGGGAACACAAAACCACATGACAACTTCATGGATCCCTTTGGAGAATCTCAAGTTAATTTCAGGAGCTACACTTGTTCATTTTATTTTAAATGTCAGCAAAGGTAGGTGATTGCATTTTAAATGTCTGGAGTGACTCTTCTATCAGCTTTAAATTCTTAGCTATTGCTAGCCCGTGGAGTACACCACACACACACAGTCCACTCAGTGGGCAGACTAATAAGGATGTCCCCAGGGTTTGCATTACCAGCAACTCCTATCAAGTTCAGCTCTGTAGGATTCTCAAAGTAATGTGCTGTTTAAATGGCTTTGTCTCTGTGAGTTTCTGTCCAGGATCTTTCTTATAAATACATGCACTTCAAATTTCAAATTAAAATGATGATTATAATCTTCTGAATTAGCTAATAAAAACAGAAATGTAACTTATGCAAAATTAATGATTTAAATAATAATATTGCCATAGTGCAAGATGTAAGAAAATGATATAAATTTGAATTTTAGAAATAAATTAAATTTATGGGGACAGGGAAACATGTCATGGTGTCACAGCCAGCTTATAATTTCAGAATCTGGAATGACAATTTAATAAAATCTGCATTTTACTAATATATTCCAGAATAACAATGTTTCCTTTTTTTTTACCAACGACTTTTACGTACATGCCAGTTTTATAGTTCTATTTTTTTTTTTTTTTTTTTTTTTTTTTTTCTTTTTTTTTTGAGACGGAGTCCTCGCTCTGCTCACCCAGGCTGGAGTGCAGCTGGCTGGCGATCTGGCTCACTACAAGCTCCGCCTTCCCGGTGTTCACGGGGCCATTTCTCCTGTCTCAGCCTCCCGGGTAGCTGGGACTACAGGCGCCGCCACGTCGCCCGGCTAGTTTTTTGTAGTTTTTAGTAGAGACGGGGTTTCACCATGTTAGCCAGGATGGTCTCGATCTCCTGACCTCGTGATCCGCCCGTCTCGGCCTCCCAAAGTGCTGGGATTACAGGCTTGAGCTACCGCGCCCGGTCTATAGTTCTATTTTTAATAAATGCTATGAAACCTCAGTTGCTCAATACCATCAGCAATAGCACTCCAGGACCATTTGTATAATTCAGCCTGTAAGTTTGGGAACTTAATTTTCTGCATATTTAAATAGTCACTGGAGGCATTTAAATAACGATTTACCAGTCAGATAACTGTATGGTGCTGGAAAATACAATACAATAAAATAAAAATAACTGACATAGCAGTAATTCCTAATAGTATTATTTAATAATCTAGCATCAGGAAGTATTATTTTAATTAGACTTTAGAAATGACAACATTGATTTTGGGGGAAAGGAGAAATATCATTTCTTGTACACATTGATAATTACTATTTGTTCTCTACTGGTACTATTTTAAAATATATCTTGTCTTATTAAAGATAGTTTTAGTGCTACTAAAGAAGCAGAAAGGGCATTATAGAACTGCAGAGATAATTTGCATAACAAATTTAAAGAAAAGCTTAGGATAGGAAAACGAATATAAAAGTATTCTAAATGCTTTTCTCTGTTCTCCAATTGTAAGATCTATAAAAGAAGCCAACCTACTGCCGTCTTAAAATAAATCTTGGATTTCTCATCTCTTTTGTAGAGTATAACTAATTGAGTAACCATAAAATTAAGTGGATGAGCTTATAGGTTATTTTTAGGAGAGCCAGGAATAGGGGTATGCACAGATTTCTAAAAAATGTTTTATATTTCATATAACCAAACAATAGATTTCAGGTTTAATGCATTACCAACTCAATTGTGCTTTGAGTAAAAATATCATTAAAAGATTTGGAAGGACATAGAGTATTGGGAAGATTATTGAATTTGGAATCAAGAGAGCAGGAATCTACTCCAAATTTTGGCATGAAAGATATTTTAAGCTAAGCACACTTTTGATAATTTTTTAACAAAATTATCAAATCCAAAAATATTCAAATCCAAAGACACTTAGAGATCTTTTAAAGTTTTTTTTTTTTTTTTTTTTAACTAAAGTTAGACGTGGAGAATAGTTGCAGAATTCTACAGAGTTTTCGTGGATTTCTCTCCCAGCTTTCTTTATTACCATTTTATATAACCTTAGCAAGGCAGTCAGAAACAAAACCCATTAACATTAGTAGCATACTATATAACTAGAGATTTTGCTCAAATTTTACCATTTTCTCCCACTATTTGTCTCTTTTTGGTTCAGGATCAAGTTCAGGATTCTGCATTTCTACTAGTTAATTCTCCCTAGTCTCCTGTAGTCTGGAAATAGTTCCTCAGGCTTTCCTAGTCTTTCATAATCTTGACACTTTCAAAATATATTGATCGTGTGTTTTGTCTAATGTCCATCAATTTGGATAGGTCTGATGCTTCTGCATGACTGAAAGCTGCTCTTTATTTTTGTCAAGAATGTCACAGAGCCAATGTTGAATTCTCAAGGTATCATATCACAGTGCCCATGATGTTATGCCTTGTTACTGGTGTTGTCGACCTGCTCAGTTTCTCCACTGCAAAGTTATTGTCTTTCCCTTTGTAGTCCACACACACACACACACACACACACACAAACACACGTGTGTTTTTTGTTTTGTGGGTTATAATCAAGTACTATGATATTTATTCATTTTGCTCAAATTGTTAGGCTACTTCAGGTTGGCTTCTGTGTTTTTCAATAATCTTGAATCTTATTGTGTGCATGTTTTACTTTTAGCACTAAAAAAATGATAAATTGGATGTTAAAGGGTTTAGTTTATTCTCAGTGGTGAGTAGGAAGAAAATGAATGAACACAGCAGGCATCGTTAATGAGATAGCAGAGTTTAGGAGGAAGTGATGTTTCTTTGAGTGTATTGTTTATATAGCCAGACTGCTAGACCACAGTAATATTTCACATATCCTTCACATACCCCAAAGAAAAACTAAAAAATAATTAAAATCAATTATAATATGAGGAAAACAAAAAATAGAAAACAAACACTAACAAACATTCTATTAACACACAAATTGGGGGAAGAACAGAACTATTCTAAGTAACTTTGGAAACAATAACTTGACTGAATACTGTCAGAATAAAAAAAAAACTATATATAAATACAATAAAAATGCTCCCCACAGGAATATAGGTTGGCAATTCTGAGAGTGCTTTATATGTATACTAGAACAAACCAAACAAATAATATATTACAGCTAATAAGACCTAGGTTTCTTAATGTTGAATAATTTACAAGTAAGAAGAGGGAAAAAGGCTAAAGCGGACTCTGTGATATTGTATTGGAATTCAGTTATTAATATTATAAACATGTGTCATATATAAAAATTATATATATGTATACCATATATACACATATGTGTGTATATGCACACACATATACATTTGCAGTTAGATGCAAAATTACAAACATTTTTTGTGTGCATTAATAAACATACATCTATTACCTCTCTGTATTGAGAACACCCAGAAGCAATGTCATCCAGCGGTAATGTGAGCGTTCATAGCCCAGCCCATACCTTGGTTTCTAAACGTTATTCTCCAACAATGTACCAAGGCTCCTTGCAGATTCTGGGTTGTGGCAGAAGAAATATTTAAAGATATTTTAATATTCCAGCTTAAAAATCCTTAGTTATTTTTCATTTAGGTAAGAACCTAAGTGCATCAAGTAAATGCCTTTCTATTATCTTGTTAAAAAATTGAAGAAGATATCTCTTTAATATCAGTGGCATGAGACTAGAGTTTTTCAAACCATATTAAGGGAAAGAAAATAATTGGTGGTGATGGGAAGTCAGAAACAACTAAGCCAGCTTTCAACTCTGCAAGCTGATAATTCCAGAACTGACTTACAAAATGTATAAGACATACTTATTTTGTTCTTACAATAATTGATATACTTTCATATGATATCTCCCAATAAAACAATAATAGATTTGTATATATGTTTAGGACTCCAAAATATATGAATTTATTCACTTAATGCACAGATGCTCTTACCTAAATGAAAAAAAAATTGAGGATTTTCTAAAATCATTATTAAATATACATAATAACCAATATCTAGGTTCTAAAAACAGAGAATTGTGAGATAAATATTACATAAGCCATATTTCACAGGTATATTCCAGTAGCAGAAATGTGAAGAATACACAGAAAGTTATAACACAAAGTATAATCTAATAGTGCTTGCAAATGAATACAAAAGCTGTGTCCTGGGAAACAGACATAAGATGGCAAATAATTACTGATAAGAGAGTGCTTTCAGAGAAATACGGCATTTGAAAAGAGCAATGAAAGATAGGCTATGAAAAGGGCATGAGAACCTCAGGCTGCAGAAATCCAATGTATCAAGACATTGTAAAACTGTAGAATACGTCTTGAGTTCAGGGTAATCAGTTAGCGATTGCCATAAAAAGGCTAAAAAGGCATATAAGTCAGTGTGTGAAAACCCACTGTCACTTATTCTCAGAACTTATCTAGGCTGGGCAAAGACGAGAATAATTAGCACTGTCCCAATGGATTGTATCTCGCTCCTGGGACCAGTGGTTAAGCTGAACATGATTTTCTCATGGTTGTGGCATAGACGTGAGGGAGCAACACCACACAGCTTGTGTCCTGTCATCCAGAACAAGTCACATAGGTCAACAGAATCAATAAGTAGGGGAATTTACTTTGTCCCTGTAAGTAATGAATACAGTAAATATTTTTTTTAAAAAACCTCATACAAAACAGGTTATTATTTGTTTCCTTTCAATCAAATAATTCTGCATTTTACTGAAATTCTTATGGTTTCCTCTTATCTGAGTATGTTTCTGACTTAAAGAATATTAAGCAATTTATATACTTGCATCAGTTACCATAGTCCATTATTCTGCCTTTTAATATTCTTGGCTGCTCATGGAGCAGACATTTGTAATACTTAAAAGTGTGCCTTATTTATAATAATTCAAGAGAGAACACCAGTTTTACATTTTATTACACTCATTATGTATTTTGAAATGTTTGCCATGGAATGAAGACTGAACGATTGCTAGTGGGAGAAACACAACAGGTACAGTTGATTACAATTGTTCCTTTTAGCTGAAAACCCCATGGTAGTCATTATGGTTTTATAACTCATTTTCCATCATGCCAGCTCTACACCTTTATATAAAATTTAAAATAAAATGAAACAGAGTCCATTGGGAGCTACAGCAAGGAGAATGAATTTAAATCATTCATTAATTCACACACTAAATGTCATATATTACATAAAAGGAGACTACTAATGTTTCTGTGGCCAAAACAGAATAGATCTCTATAGCCTCTATCACGGTTTAAAATATTTTAAATTAATATTTGCAAGTATCTCTTTTTGGGTAGTTCTGAAAGTTACTAATTTACAGAAAACTATCTTCAATTAAAAACATAGCTGGAAAGATGACAGTTTTTGATATAATGGTGACCAGTTAGGCAGATTACAGTAGTCCGACCTCAGTATATCTAACAGTTTGGTGTGACAGTGTATCTTCTAAAAAGAGAATCTCAGTATTCCCAAATTAGTGAGAAGATGTAGGATTTCAAACTAGATTTCTGGTTACTGACACTCAGAGCCTCTTCCTGTTCCATCGATAGTGATGTTGGCAGCTGCAGCCCATCTGGAGCTGCTGCTGCTCTGATGCCCGCTGCAGTCGGGGAGGCACAGCCGGGGTTATGCTTTTCATGGAGTTGACAGGAGCCAGAAATAGGCGCAAGCCCCAATCACTTTCAAGTTGGAAGGGCAGGAGCCCTGCCCTCCCTCCAAGTGCAGTTGCAGCCTCTGGGCTGCAGCAGCTGTGGACCCAGGCATTTCTGCACTCTTGGGGGTCTAGGAAGACCCCTGCCCCCACAGGCTCAAAAGTTCCTGCTCCTGCTGCCTTGGCCTCTCTCCACTCCTAGTGCTGCTCCAATTGCAGAGCAAAGTTGTGGCCTAGCCCCTGGTGAAACCTCACCTTCAGACCAGGGAAGGCCTGAGGCCTGGGGACTGGGCCGTCAGTTTGGTGGACCGAAGTGAGGACTTATGGTACTTTTTTTCCCGGTCCACCATGGCCACCATGGACCAATTAGCACTCACTCCCTCACTTTGAAGCCCATAAAAAACCCACATTCAGACAGACTCAGGCAGACAAGGGGAGGATCTGCCTGCTGAGAGGAGCTACCCACTGTGGGACTCTTCTCTGATGACAGCTGGACACTCGTTGGGACAGCCTGCCTGCAGAAAGGAGCTACCAACTGTGTGTCTCCTCTGAGCTGTTCTTTTGCTCATTAAAATACCTCTTCACCTTGCACACTCTCCACTTGTCCATGTACCTCAGTCTTCCTGGACTCAGGACAAGAACTCAGGACCTGCCAAATGGCTGCGTTGAGAGAACTGTAACAAAAATAGATTTGAAACACATCCCTTACTCCCCATATTGCAGGCAACGAGGAGAGAAGAGCTGTGGCCCTTCAGGGAGCCCAGACCTAGGAATCTCCAAACTAGGACTGTGACACCCTCTTTGGGGCTCTGTGGTTCCTGGCATCTCTAAGCTTCTGTTCACCACCATGTTCCTGGTCCCTGTCCCAGCTGTGGAAGCTGCTTGTGATATGCCTGGTCCCCCCCAGCCTCACAGGGACCTGGCACCCATGCTGGCACGTGGAACTGCCTACCCCACTACAGTGCTTCGTTGTGAGCAGTGGCCGGACCCCACGCTCACTTGCTCACACATCCCTCACTAGTTTGTGTGTGGCTTACCCTTGGCACGTGTGGGATCCATGCTGGTAGTGCGAGCCAACCACAGCCTGCCAGACTGAGTGAGAAGAACCAACCCACTGGCCCTTAGCAAAACTCAGGCAAAGGTGCCACCAGACACTGAGATTTCTGGCTGGAAAAGCAACACCCCAAAGATCCTGTAACAGTGATCTTGTAACTTTCCTCGTGTTGAACATAATTTGATTTACACTATCATGTACTTCCTACGGAAAATTTGATTTTAAAATATAGTGTAATAAAGTATACTGAGGTGCAGGTCTATCTTTCTGATAGTTTGCCATTTTTTCCTCAGCAGAGTTCAAATGCTAAAAAAAAGGCCCTTTGAGTTGTGTGTTTAGCTTCTGTAAAAGGCCTTTATTTACCTTAAATTTTAAAATCTACACTAGAGGAAAGGCATCCTTATGTTTTCATAGATTTTAACTTTTATGAGCTGGAATATTGAGACTTCCAACACAAATCTCGTAAGAAAATAAGGTATCTGATTCCCCAAAATGTGTAAATGAGGGAAATCATCAATCTCGCTACACAAAATAATAAGTTTTCCTAATCATAACTTAAGAAATTGTGTGTGTGCATGTGTGTGTATGTGTGTGTGTGTGTATGTTTCTATATGTGAAACAACTAATGGAAGATCTGAGATCTTTGAAAGTGCACAGATCATTTAAGATTTGCATATATGAGCTTTTAATTAAAAAGACACTAACTCTGCAGTAGATACACATCAGTAATAGGTACTGTGAAACTGCACATTAATCTCCTATTCATAGTTCAGTGATGTTGGACATTTTTTATTTGATTTGACATTGTATAAATTTCAGAAGTAAGATTATGTGATTCTTTTTATTTTGGCAAAGTTACATTAAATTTGCTTTAAAATATTACTCCTTCCTCACTACATACTTTTGCTCAGAAAACAACAAAAAAAATCAATTGAAAACGAACACTTTACCAATCAATTATTGAATATATGCAAATTGCATCAATTTTTCTGTGGTAATCATGCCTGATTCCACAAAGTGAGTAGCCCAGAAGAGCCAATCTATGGCAACATATCTTTGCTTTTGTTAAGAATTCACAGTCTGTGCTTTTAAACGATTGCTTGTCACTGGACACTTTGACCACACTTTCCAGTGTAAGAAGTAGAATATAGGACACGACACACTGATTAGTTGCTTCTTGTCGAAAACCTAATATTTTAACTCCCTAAATTTATGCCATGCACATAGTGCATATCCAGAAAACAAAGTAAAATGTTACATTTTTAATGGTCAAATTATGATTTCGTTTGATTACAGCTCTTATTGAAATATATAGCATGTCTAAGTTATAAGAAAACTTGATATGTTCTCCTTGTTACCTAAACACAGTGATTTCTTTGCTAACTATTGAAACCATGTTTTCTTTAGCAACCTCTATGTACTCATGTTAGCCCTAACATTGTAGTCCTGATTTCTGACAGTCAGTCACTAGTTGCTATGTAACTTCTAGAGTGCTGGCTTTGAGCAAAAGCTTATTGAAAATTGTTCAGCAATATTAACAGAAATATCAACTCTGGTGAATATAGAATTTATTGCATTTCACCAAAAACAGTCTCTAATGAATAGATCTTTTTTTTTTTTTTTTTCCTTTAGGTAACTGTAATTTCTAGAAAATCTTCTGGGTTTTCTTTTCAACCATAATCTCAAATCATCTTAAAAGCTTTGAGGGTGAATAAATGTTGCCACAGTTACTCAGATTCTAAAGTGGTGATAGCTGAGGGAGAGCAGCTCTGACTTCCTCTTCATGGCATTAACCACATTGCAAGCATCAGTTGAATTCCCATAGCAAGGGAAATAAAAGTGGAATATTTCTTGTTCATTTGCTTATGCCTCACAGTGTCAGAAGTCTGAATTTGATGTCACTTCTGTTCATGAAATACCTTGGTTGTGAGTCAGTAACCCTACGGTTAATGGCAGTCACATTTAGTGGGTGCTGTCTTCTCTGCCTTTACAGGGACATTAATTTTGTTCAGCTGAAAGTGAAAGTGCTAACATATTAAACCATATTAAACATGGAATGGAATAAAACATTTTTTGTTCACTTAATAACTCATTCATTGAACTCATGTCTATACTAAACCTATAATAATAGGCATTTACTCTAATTTCTGGAGTTATTTCAATCAGAAAGACAAACTTGTTTTTTTCTCTCATTAAGCTATGTCTAATAAAAGAGATAAGATAAACCATTTTATCCACAAAATACAATTACAAATATGTACTGAACAGTGTAGAGGAAACAACAGAGTAAGAAGGACCTGCCCAGTGAAAACGACATATACATTGGCATTATGAAGGAAAAAACTTAAATATTAAAATTTCTTAATGCATGAGAAGAGCTTGACAAGTTTAAGAAGTAGAAACAGAGTTTATTGGGTAAAAGATGGAATCATTCCACAAGTTGAAGGAAGACTCTGATGCCATAATAAATTAACACTACATTCTCATTGGTTCAATACAAGAAAAGTTTATTTCCTACTCATGTCACAGACCAATGCTGATTGGATAGCTGTCTTCCTAACACTGGCTCATTGACCATTCTGTATCTATGCCTTTTGGTACACAGAGCTTCCAAGTTTGCTGTTCAAGGGTCAGTGGGTCTGATGGGATGTTTCAAGAGCCTGGCCTAGAAGACACTTGTTTTCATCCATGTTTCATTGGTCAGAACTTACTTTCATAGCCCTAAATCTAACTTCATGAAAAAATAGAAAATGTAGTATTTATATCTGCCAAGAAAGAAAGAAAAAAAACAAACAAAGTGATACATAGCATTGTCTCTGGCATGGAACTATTATGTTTAAAATGCCTGAGTGGTATCCAGGTCTACATATTAAGTAAGCAGTTGGCCACAGTTATCTAAGTCTGAAAGAAGAAGTCTGGGATACAAAGTGAATACCCATTCATGAGAATCTGGGATTATTACACAAAGGAGTTCCCCTTAAAGTAAAATCTCCTTCATAACTTACCTTAAAATTGTCTTTAGAACATTAGCATGTGTTATATCAAAATCTATGTTTAAATCAACTCCCATAACAATTTTTTTTAATGTAAACAATTAATAAAAAGGCACTCATGGTAGGCTAATTTTATCCCTTGACTTACAATTTGCTTTAGGGGTTCTTGGAAATGAAGAAATGCAGTTAAAATGCTTGGTAAAACATGAAACCAGAGTAAAACAGGTGCAACTATGTCAGGGGTATGTGGAATTTAAGGAGCAATAACAACAACAAACCAGCATGAAAGCGCCATGAAGATAGAGGTGATAGAAATCTATTCCCAGAAAACTGCCTAATTTATGGATGCTCTAGAGCTGAGAGCAATTCTTGGGTAGAAAATCCACCATGCCAGGGAAAATGCAAGCAGTTTCTTTGAAGGTATTGAGGTAGCCAAAAACTCAATATTTTTTCTGTTCAGAATGGGTAACTTTAAGTAGTAGGATTGCCACTCAGTCTATGTAAGCACAAGAGTTGCTCTTCCATTTCTTAATAACCTTTGTGGTTGCTGCGTTTTTAACTATATGCCTGCTTCTGATGTCCCTCAACAGTAGAGAGAAATATGCTCTTGTGTTCTACTGACATTTTAAATGTCTCTGCAAGCTCAATTCATTTTTTTAATTTTTAAAATATAGATTTTTCTTTTGGTAGTAAATTATTTGTTCATTAGGGACAGTTGGTATGGATATGTGTCATGTGTGAACACATGACCAGTAGCTTTTTGGTTCCAACTAGACAAAATATGGGAGGCTGAGGCACAAAATCCCTTTCTAAGTAGTCTGAAATAATAAAATTTCAGGTTATCAAAAAACAATAAAACAAAAGAAAATGAGAATTCAGGACAGCACAATTGCTACAAATGCATTTTTAAATGCAATTTTAATGCAGGCACTCACTTTCTGTTGGCCAAAATAAAGCAGAGTAAAACAAAAGTCCACAACATTTTAAAACAGAAGACTGTATCACTCTCAAATATTTAACAAATATTGTCCTACCAAACTCTTAAATCCCCTACTAAATCAAACAACATCAGATAACTACCAAAATCTCAATGACGAAAATTTTTTAAACTCAAAGTTGTCAGTTTGATTTTGAGTTAGATACTTGTATTACACTGAGTTTGACCAGTTCCTTAACATGTAATCAGGCTATTCAGAACATATGCAGGCTTAAAATTTTTCTGTTCTCATATTTCTTCTTGAGAGCGCTAAAAGAAATGTGAGGAAGCACTAAATATGGCACCATTCTTTGTGTTCTCAAGTTTAACCAAAACATGTCAGTTTCTTTAGTAAGCTCTGGAAAGAAAAAAATACGAAACCTTTCAAAATATACACTTCGTCAAAATATGATGATAAATAGAATTTCCTGTTGTGATTGGTAATGTAATACAGATATCTGTGACCAAAAATGTCTCTTCATAAAAGAGATAAACATTTAGGAAATGTTGTCACTGCTTCTATTTTCTGGAAGAGCATGTGGAGAGCTGGGGTCATTGTCTCCTTAAATGTTCAGTAAAATTCACCAGGTAAATCATGACCTAGTACTCTATTTTGAAAGTCATTTTTTATTGTGTAGGAGGAATATTGACTTCCCCAAATATGGCCACACTGTAGTCCTGAGAACCTGTGGATATGTTAATATTATATCGCAAAGAGTAATTAACTTTCAGATTAAATTCAAATTGCAAATTAGCAGAGTTATACTGGGGAGAGTGTCTTGATTTATTTATTTATTTATTTATTTATTTATTTATGAAAATAGAAGAAAAAAGTAGAATTAGTAATCAGGGCGTAATGTTGTGTAAAGAAGTCAATCCATAAGTTCTGCCTTAAACACTAAGTAAAGGGGCTATGAGAGGAGGAATGTGAGTGGCCTAGAAACTGAACAAGACAAAAAAAAAAAATTCAAATAATTCTTTATACCCTCCAGAAAGAAATGCAGCCCTGATGACACTTTGCTTTTGCCAAATAAGACCAATTTGGACTTCCAATGTATAGAATCATAAGATAATTGTTGCTTCAAGAGACTAAGTGTAAGGTAATTTGTTAAAGCAGCAATAGAAATTTAATATATTGATTCAATTTCTTGAATAGATCATTTATCCTTCTGTCAAGCTGTCTCAAATTATTTTTATTAATACATAACATTTGTACATATTTATGAAGTGCATGTGATATTTTGATACATGCTTAGAATGTGTAATGATCAAGTCAGGATATTTAGGATATTCTTCACCTCAAACATTAAACATTTCTTTGTGTTGGAAACATTCAAAGCTTCTCTTCTAGCCATTTTGAAATACACAATATATTGTTTTTAACTATGGTCACTTTACTATGCTATAAAACACTAGAACTTATTTCTTCTATCTAACTGTATATTTCCACCCATTAATCTACTGTCATCATCCTCAATCCCCACACATACACAAATACTTTCCCAGCTTCTAGTATTAATAACTATCACCCCAATCTCTACCTTTTTGAGATCAGCTTGTCAGGCTTTTGCCCTTTTGTTGCAATTGTAAATTGTATTGTTTTAAATCTTTTGGTTTAGCTATTCATTCTTCTGTGAGTTTTGATAATATCTTTTAAGAAATTTTTCCATATCCTCTAACTTTCCAATTTGGGGTGGGGGGGGGTACAGAAATTGTGTCATAATACTTCTTTATTATCCTTTTAATATCCATGGGGTAAGTGGTAATGACCCCTTTTCATTTTTAATATTGATATTTTGTGTCTATTGCCTTTTTTTCTTGAATATTCTTGGCAGACACATCAATTTTATTGGTTTTCAAAGATCAGGCATTTTGTTCTATTGATATTCTCTATCATTTTTTCCTTTTCAACTTCAATGAAATTTGCTCTATTATAATTTTTATTATTTTCTTCTGCTTGCTTTAGGCTTGAATTGCTCTCCTTTCTCTGGTTTTTAAAGTGAAATTTTGGATTACTGATTTTGGATTTTCTTCTATTCTAATATGTAAACTTAATTCTTTAAGTTTCTTTCTAAGCAATGTTTTCACTGGGTGGCACAAATTTTGATACATTATATCTTTATTTTGTCCAAAGCATTTTTAATTCTCTTGATTATTTGAACCATTAATTATTCAGAAGTGTTTTAATTTATAAATATTTAATAATAATTTTTAACTATCTTCACCTAATTGCTTTCTAGTCTTCTTTCTGACGGAAATACATACTTTGTATGTTTTTAATAGTTTTATGTTAGTTGAGCTACGTTTTAGAGCTCAAACATGGTCTGTGTTGGGGACTTTCCATGTGAACTTGAGAACAATGTGTGTTGTACTGTTTTTGGTTGGAAATTCTATGAGTGTCAATAAGATCACGTGGATTGACAGTGATATTCAGATCAAATATATCTTTTCTCAGTTTTTGCCTGTTAGATTTATCAACTACTGAGAGTTGTGTTGAAGTCTCTAATTATAACAGTGAATATTTCTTCTTCTTTCTGTTTTGCTTCTCTTTCCTTTTTTTCTTTGAAGTCCTGTTATTAAGTGCATACATGTTTGAGACTGTTATGTCTCCTTGAAGGAATTATCTGTTTTACACCCTGTAATATTCTTCTTTATCCCAAATATTACGTGTTCAGAAAAATGTTTTGTCTAAAATTAATATTTCATCTATAGTTTTCTTTTGATTAATGTTAGCATGGCATATATTTTACTCTTTCTTAATTTTTAATCCATGTGAGTCTTTTATTTAAAATGATTCTTTAATATACCACATATATTTGGTTCTTCTTTTATATTTAATCTGACAATATATCTTTTAATTTGAATGTTTATACTACTCAAATATATAGTAATCGCTAATATATTAATATCTATTTTCTTTGTAACTGTTTCTGCCTATTTTGGTGCAAAATGAGTATCTTAAATGATTCCATTTTATGTCCTTTATTTGCATGTCAAGTATACTTTTAAAAATACTTTTTATTGAATGACCCAAAATTCACTATATACTTTATAAGCACTCTAAGTCCATCTTCAGATAACACTATATCACTTTATAGATGGTGTAGGTACCTAATAAGATATCCCATTCCTCCTGCCCATGTATTTTGACAATGCTGTTATACATTTCTCACGAACATACACTGTAATCATTCAACACATATTTATAATTATGACTTTAAATAGCTATCTTTTAGATCAATTACAAACAATAAAGTATCTTTCTTTACCTTGATTTATTCCTTTGGTGACTCTGATTTTTTATACAGATCCAAGTATCTAACCTTTAACGTTTTTCTGCTACCTGACATACTTCTTTATGTATGTCATACAGCTACATTTTGCTATTAGTAAATTTCCTCAGATTTCTGTTTATCTGAAAAAAACTTTGTTCTTCCTTCACTTTAGAAGAATTATTTCATTGAATATAGAATTCTAGATTGATGATTTTTTCATTCAACATTTTAAATATTTCTCTTTTCTCTTATTGCTTGAATCGTTTCTAATAAGAATCTGCTATAATCTTTATTGTTGCTCTACAGATATACTGCCTTTTCTGTTTCTCTCTCTCTCTGCTTTTCTATTAACTTATCTTCAAGCTCGCTGATTCTTTTCTTAGTCATTTTCAATCTACTCATAAGCCCATCAAAGATAATCCTCATTTCCGTTAGAAGTATTTTGATTTCTATCATTTCCTTTTTATTCTTTCTTAGAGATTCCATCTGCTTTTATATTACACATTTGTCGTTGAATGCTATGTTTTTCTCCATTAGAATCCTTAATGTATTAATAATCATCATTATTTTAGTTTCTGCTCCATAATTCAACATCTCCTATTTTAGAGTCTGATGCTGGTGTTTGTTTTGACTTTTCAGACTGTTTTTTCTTGCCTTATGGCATGTATGTTAATTTTTTGTTGAAAGCAAGACATGTTGTATTGATAATGGAAACTGAGGTAAATGTGTTTTTAGTGTTGATTTATGTTAATTTGAGTAGAATTTGGGTTCTGTTTAACGTTTGCTGTAGCTATAGGTGCCAGATGCATCAAATTCCTCCAGTGTCATTGTTTTTATCACAACTCTTGACTTTGGGCTTCTCTAAGTATTTCTCAGAGAGAGAATCTGCCTTTTTCAGACGGTTTAGCTGTAAGCCACTGTTCTTATACTAGAGTCTCACTGGTGTAGTAGTAAGGTACAGGGAAAAGAGAGTATTCAATAGTTGTACAAGTGAATCTCAGTTTTTAGTGAGCTTGTCTCTTTGGGCTGTGACCCTCACAAGTGTTTCTAAAGTTGTACAGTGTTTCTCCCTTACCCCACTGTCTCTGTCCCCTACTCGCTTCCATGACTACAGTATTCTGAATCTCTTTTCTTGAACTCTAACTCTTGTTGCTTGTCTCCCCAATTTTAGATTGCAACAGGAAGGCTAGAAGAGGTTAAATTGGATAAAAATACCTGTCCCCTAACTAAGGCTTTGGCAAAGC
The DNA here is from genome assembly GCF_001698545.2 of Rhinopithecus bieti. Classification (NCBI taxonomy): domain Eukaryota; kingdom Metazoa; phylum Chordata; class Mammalia; order Primates; family Cercopithecidae; genus Rhinopithecus; species Rhinopithecus bieti. The sequence continues at coordinate 2,048,398 of NW_016804510.1, forward strand.
CTTTTCTCTTGGAGTTATAAACATGATTCTGGACTTATTTTGCAAGGATTAATCTCCCCTTTCTACTGCCAGAACCATAAGGGCACCTTTCTCAGTCCTTCACCATGAGACTGCGGTGGACCTCCTTCCTGGAGGTAGGCCTGGGAAGGTGTGGAAGCTCTCCTACAACTATGACCTTCAAGTGTTTCTCAATCTCATTCTAATTCACACTCAGCCTCCAGCAGTTGGCCCATGAAAATGACCATTTCAGTATGGCTACGGTATATGATCACGCATTCATTACTCCGTGTAGTTTGTCTCAGATATAACTCTCTGGACTTACCTTTCAACATTTGGGGTTGGCAGTTTGCTCTGCAATCTTATTTCTCTGACAGGTTGAAGAAAAGTCACTGAGTTTCAGTTTCTTGAGCTTTTTCTCAAGAAACTGAGATGTACAAACTTCCAAGCTCTTTACCTGATGGAACTGAAATCTGACCTATCAATATTTAATTAATGAGGTAGTAAAACACATAAGAGATACCATGAAATTGATTCTATATATTATATATATTTTATATGAAAGCAAAACACTATAATCAATATCACTTCATATAAACTGATAAATATTAGCTTATGTTCTTTTACTTTACTTTTTATTAAATAATGTAGTTATTAAAATATCCAGGCTTTTCAATTCAGCAGCAAATCCATATTTGCCACATTTCTTTTCCCTTCAGTAACTATGTACTATTCCCTTGCCTGTGACTTCCTTTCATTATCATATTCACCACTTGCCACAAAATTAATATAACTCTCCATAGACAGTGCCAAATTGGCAGTGGGTGTCTACCAAAGCTATTCATCTATTTCTTTTTAAATTAATTTGTACATCAATTTAATAAGTCCTTAAACCTCTGCCATCTGCAATGTAACACTTTCCCTGGATTTGGATGATGAGGTATACATTCTCATTTTATTACATTTGGACTTGTGGGCCTACTTCCAACACAGCAAGAAGAGAACACAATCTTTGGTCTGGTACTGTAATCCACTTTGGCAAAGACAGAAACCATTTGGAACAGCAGATTGACAGACTTGCTACTAAGTAACCAGTCAGAGTACATAGAAGATAAAAATAGACCTTGGGATATTATGTTTATACATCACTTTTGACTTTTAGAAGGATTGTTTTCCATCAAAATAATAAATATATATCATTTAAATATATATGCATATATATTTATTCAAATTTAATATGTAATATATATTATATTCAAATGTAATGTACAAGCACACACAGAAAGAGGGTGATGAAAACGCAGAAAATAAACTTGACAAGGAAAAAAAAAATCCCCTTATAGGAAATGGCTTACCTTAAAAGAAAGAACCACATAAAACTCAACTAAAGGTGAAATTTAGCCTTTTGGTTTGCTCCAGTGAGTCCATCTGCAACCGGCAAACATTTGGGGATTTTGAGGCAATGGTGAGGAAAACAGATTTATGATGTTAGGTTTTCTCTCTACAAGTTGACAAAAATGCAGCATTCAGACCTAAAACACTGTATTCAGTTTTTATTAGTAAACCACAGTATGCCTAATAAAAAGAAAATAATCAAATGAGATTATCTCTCTCTCTATATATTTTTAATTGTCCCAATAGTAGCATCCCATAATAAAAACTGGAAAACATTATGGATGATGCCCAAAAGTACAGCCAAACGTGACTGTAGGCTGGAAAGGCCCAGCTGCCGGGTGTTAAAAGTCTCAAGTGTCCCATGACTGCAGGACATTTTGTTTTCCTGAACATTTTACATCTTTCAGAAGGACAGAAGAAAAACTTATTTTAATTACATACTTTTGATTTCATTGAAAAATAGTATAGTGTTGACTTTTATGTTTCTTATTACCCTTCAATGTTACGGAATTCATCTCAGTTCATAAAATAAAATTCATATGATTTATAAATAGAAGTTAGATGATAATTGATAAAGTTAAGCTTTCTAAAACTTTTAGTATTTTATTTTATAAATATAAAAGTCTTAATGGGCTATAAAGCTAAGGGAATTAAAAGTTAGCATTCATAAAGAAAAAAATAAAAATAGATATTACAGAGAATTAAATAATTAAATTTCCAGATGGATTTTCATGTTGAACTTGTTCCAAATTGCTTAGGCCATAGTTGAAGACAATAAGTCTTTTTTCTTTTTCTTTTTTCTTTTTTTTTTTTTG
>NW_016804510.1:2053173-2079552 GCF_001698545.2 Rhinopithecus bieti
CCTTGGGATATTATGTTTATACATCACTTTTTGACTTTTAGAAGGATTGTTTTCCATCAAAAATAATAAATATATATCATTTAAATATATATGCATATATATTTATTCAAATTTAATATGTAATATATATTATATTCAAATGTAATGTACAAGCACACACAGAAAGAGGGTGATGAAAACGCAGAAAATAAACTTGACAAGGAAAAAAAAAATCCCCTTATAGGAAATGGCTTACCTTAAAAGAAAGAACCACATAAAACTCAACTAAAGGTGAAATTTAGCCTTTTGGTTTGCTCCAGTGAGTCCATCTGCAACCGGCAAACATTTGGGGATTTTGAGGCAATGGTGAGGAAAACAGATTTATGATGTTAGGTTTTCTCTCTACAAGTTGACAAAATGCAGCATTCAGACCTAAAACACTGTATTCAGTTTTATTAGTAAACCACAGTATGCCTAATAAAAGAAAATAATCAAATGAGATTATCTCTCTCTCTATATATTTTAATTGTCCCAATAGTAGCATCCCATAATAAAACTGGAAAACATTATGGATGATGCCCAAAAGTACAGCCAAACGTGACTGTAGGCTGGAAAGGCCCAGCTGCCGGGTGTTAAAAGTCTCAAGTGTCCCATGACTGCAGGACATTTTGTTTTCCTGAACATTTTACATCTTTCAGAAGGACAGAAGAAAACTTATTTTAATTACATACTTTTGATTTCATTGAAAATAGTATAGTGTTGACTTTTATGTTTCTTATTACCCTTCAATGTTACGGAATTCATCTCAGTTCATAAAATAAAATTCATATGATTTATAAATAGAAGTTAGATGATAATTGATAAAGTTAAGCTTTCTAAAACTTTTAGTATTTTATTTTATAAATATAAAAGTCTTAATGGGCTATAAAGCTTAGGGAATTAAAAGTTAGCATTCATAAAGAAAAAAATAAAATAGATATTACAGAGAATTAAATAATTAAATTTCCAGATGGATTTTCACGTTGAACTTGTTCCAAATTGCTTAGGCCATAGTTGAAGACAATAAGTCTTTTTTCTTTTTCTTTTTTCTTTTTTTTTTTTTGAGACGTGAGACGGAGTTTGGCTCTGTTGCCCAGGAATGGAGTGCAGTGGCACGATCTTGGCTCACTACAAGCCCCGCCTCTCAGGTTGAAGCACTTCTCCTGCCTCAGTCTCCCAAGTAGCTGGGATTACAGGTGCCTGCCACCATGCCTAGCTATTTTTTGTTTTTAGTAGAGACAGGGTTTCACCATGTTGGCCAGTCTGGTCTTGAGCTCCTGACCTCAAGTGAACTGTCTGCATCGGCCTCCCAAAGAGCTGGGATTACAGACATAAGCCACTGCGTCTGGCCAAATAATTTGTTTTGTTTGTTTGTTTGTTCATTTTTCACAGAAAATAAATTATGGTTTAATAACTCAAATTCCCATCTTTTGATTTTAATAATGTATCCTTGTCATCATATTGTGGTACTTTTAAACTCTCCTCAGCCATCTTCTTTTATTTTGCTTTTAATTGTCTCTCCTTCAACTGCAGCCCAGGCCATTGACCATATACATTGATCACTGTTTTCCCCAGTTCATTTTGCATTGGTGTATCTGAAATAAGTTCACTTGAAAATTATGAACTGTAGTATTTTGTCTACACTGACAAAATGTTTTTGCTAAATCATTCCAAAGATCATTCTCAAAACCCCATGCTCCCCAATGTAAGATAATAATTTAGATCACTGAACCAAAACTTTTCAGAAGAAGTTATTCATCTGTTCTCTATGCTCTGCTGAGATTTCTCAGTTTCTCAAATCTATGTATTGGAAGAGTGTCTACAGACTAGAGCATGCTTATGCAGAGCACTATGAATGGATGTCTTGGGCAAGGGGTGGAGGGGTACTGAAGTTCTGGTATTATTCTAGTATTAAATTAGCCAATCTCTTCGAAATCGAGTCCATGATGTAATAAATAAAATGCACTTGAAATGTCATTGCCCTCTGCTAAGTACTCACAATGTGAAATTCTAACTTGATACTGATTTTCACAACCAAGTTTTAAACATTATGAAAACAATTTGCATTTAAAATTGTCACAAATATTTATTTTTTAAAAGAAATCAGGTGACTGAATAATAAATAAAAAATATATTTCCATAAATTATTCTTGTGGGGTTTTTGAGAGTAAGAAATTTTAGTGATTGTTTTCATATAATATAGTAGCTTTGGCTCATTTTCTTTAAAACATTTTATTCGATAGAAAAACTACTAAAATAAATGTGTTAACAGCATACTTATGTCCATTACACTTCAACAAGGATAATTCTTAGAAACTGGATCTCTTCCTATCTACCTGTCACCCACACACAAAAATTCCAGATATCTCTTTGCTGCTTTCTTGTCATGCCTTTTATAAAGAAATGGGGCTAGCTGAATTGTATGTACCATCCAAAAAGCTTCCTATATCTAATTGGTTTCCATATACAAAGTGGCAGAAGTGTTAAACAGTAGAACTGCCACATAGATAACAGCACAATGCAATGGATTATTTTTAGCTCTCCTTCTCTATTCTCTGTTACAGCATATTCTAACCACAATAGGAAAATCTCACAAAGTGAGATATCCATTACTGTAAATTTCAGATTGCACACTGCTGGAGTTTCTGTACTCCAAAGTACTGTGTAACCTATCTTAGGCAATCATTTGTATTTCCCAGTCCATTTTGCTTTTCAATTTGGCCTGTTACCAAGCAAAGGAGCAAAGCACAATTGAAGCAGCATACCTGCATTACTGATCAAGAGGTTATAAGTTGGAATTTCCTGCAGCATCCAGCTATAAATCAGTGGCCTAAAATCCTGGCATGTAAACAACAGATCATGATATCAGTGGAACAGAGATTGTTACTGTGGGAGAGGAAAGAAGTTGAGAGTCTGAAAGAAACCATTTGATTCAGCAAAGGAATTGAACTTGAAAATAGCAAAGAGATCCTAGTTTTGTTGCATATTTCAACACTGTGTTAAGCAGGCTGGAAGAGAAATGCAGTGAGAAATAGTTACAATTTTCATTTCCTCTTTGTTATTCTGCTCGTGAGGACGACTCCAATAAAACAGACACAAGAAATCAATCACGTAATAGTGTTGAAGTTAGGAAATCAAAAGCACAGAGATTGGTGACAAATGGCTAAACAATAGGCATTATTAATCCTTATTCTTATATGATTCCTTATGTTTTGGAGAATTTTAGCTATTTTCATTCATCTGTGACTTGGTATCATTATGAAGGTGATATTATAATTCCTATGAGGAAAGAAAACCTGGTATTTGAATAAGTCAGAAGATTACACAGCAAAAAATAAAGCCTTGGGAATAGAAACTGAATGTCATGATTTCCCATTAATGTTTTCAGTCAGTTTTAAAGAAACTTGTGCTTTCTTTAACTTATTTTTCATGTGAATTGTGAGAACACAGGACTGTGTGTGTGTGTGTGGGATGTGGTTTTGATATGTGTGCTAGCTAAGGGCTTATACATGTGCACAAGCATAGAACAAGATTGAAGGGAGCATAAAGAGTTGAAGTGTAAAGAGAAAGAATGAGGGATTACAGAGCAAAGAGCAAAAGGCAAAGAAAGATTGAAGAAATATAGCATCCTTTTTAACTGATAAGATTTAGAAAGGAAAGGAAAAGTTATAGAGTTAATAGAAAGCAAGTCTTAGACTAACATATTGTTGCAGTCTTTCTGCTCCTTAGCCCAGTTAGATCTAAGTTCTTGTCTCACAATCAGGAAGAATTAGGCATGTGGATACCAGAGAGTGAGTGGAGTGAAATTAAGCAAAAGGAAAGCTCTTAGCAAAGAGGGAACATGGGTGGTGGTTTCCCTACCCGAAAGCGGGAAAGTCTCTCGTGTAGCTGGGTCCCGGGCCTTTTATTGACCCAGAAGGGGTAGTGCATGCTGATTGGTTTGTGAGTATGCCAAAAGAGTTAAAGTGAAATCACCACTCAAAGGTGGGCATGACAGGGTAGAAAACTAATTAGGAAATGGCAGGTATGTGTATAATAGGTGAAGGGTGGGGATCAATCAGAGGAAAACACACCAACATGAAGACAAGTTCTCAATCTAGTCCAGGATTTAACTTATGGTTTGGCTTTCAGGTTTTAAAACGTCTTTGGCTTGGAGCTTTCACCGGGGACATGCTCCTATTTGCCTAGGCATTTGGCTGCCTCCTGTCACTCTCAATATGACATTCAAGTCCTGATGTAAGCAACTAAAGGTCACAGTAGAATTGTGCATATGTGGGTAGGGCATGGAACAAGACCCATGCATGATGCATATTTTTAATGTGCTAACCTTTTACTCAATGCAATTGTTTAACCAAAAATTGCTGAGACATTGAGACCCTGAGACATTGACAGTTTTGAGACTGTGTGACTCCTGTTGCATACTCAAGACCTTTGTTAGTAATTATCTTTAGTCTTTGCCTCCTCTTGCAATACTGCTATAAAATGCCCTAATCTCAATTGAATATTCACATCACTATCATTTTTTCAAGGCCCTGGCATTACATAGCTATAATTTCCAGATGCAGGCATCCCCTCTGCAGTGATACCAATGCTTTCTTGACTGCAAGTCCTCAAAGAGGTACAATCTCCAGGAAATTCTGTCTTGGCATAAGAAATATACATATATGGGTTCCTTTTTCCTCATTCTTGTAAATACTGAATATAAAACAAATATATCTTCTATTTTAGTTTGAGTATAAACTCTAATTCCTTTCTTTACTTTCCAATTTCCTAGAGAATGGCTTTGCTATAGTCTCTTTAAGGAGTTGTCATTACATGGGAAACATTTCATTTCTAAGGAAACACCCAATTTTGAAAGGTACATTGCACCAATATTGCAAGACTAAACTCGGAGTAGTTTCCACAAGTTGCTCTGATATTAACATGGTAGCTATGTCAGGTAAATATCTACTTTTTTGAAATAATATTAATCCATCAGTTAGGCATAATGAAGCAGTACTACTAGATGAGTTTCAGAGTCCTAATTAAAGGAAAATGCAGTTGTGTGTTGCAAACTTATATATTCCTAACAAGGACATTAAATGGGAACCAAACTATAAATTTGATATAGCTAGGCACTGCCATAGTACCTTTTACCAGTGCCATCAGCTGTACAATCCGAAGCCTTTAGCCCTTTCCCCAATTTCCTTTAATTTCCAAGGAATATAAACATTTTAAATCCTTTGCTCTCTTGTTCTTAGCCAAAATGTGCTATATCTTATCATCATCCACTGCATGAAACTAAGCCCTTCCTTACATCAATTACTGTGATATCAATAAAATTTATTCAAAATATGTCAGAGTTGACATCCTGGAATAAGGCTTTTTATATGAGGAGACAACCATTTACCATTGTGCCAGATTTATGTTTTTTCCCTCTCTTTTTCTCAGGTCTATACTCCCATATTTTCTGAAGAAATACAGCAACCTCCTTCCAAATAAAACGTTCTTCAGTCCTTTTATAAGTCAACTGGTGATTATATATTGATTTGAGTAGGATGGGAGAACACAGAGGAGTGCTTAATTTAATGAAGAAAAAATAGATTTAAAAGTTTGGGTGAAGTATAAAAGTCAGAGACTTGGCATCGTTTTACATGACTTGGAAAAGCTTGTGATCTCATTGCTTGAAAACCAATGAGGAATCAACCTGTAGGCATCATGCTTATTCCAGTATAAAGACTATGGTTTTCTGACATCTGTAAAATTCAGCCACTGACTTCCAAAAAAGAAAACATCTGATTGTCTCAGTTTGCATCACACTGGTTACATTCTCTACATGATCTAAACATCCATGGCTGTGGTGTACAAACTTGGCCATAAGGTTCACTTTTGTTGGTGAGTCCTGGTTTTTAGGTAAAAATGCCAGCTAATGGGAAAAAATATTGCAAAACTAATTCTGATATTATAAAGTCAAGGAAAAGCTTACAGCTACCCAGTTCCAAGTAAAGTTGGATGGGTGAGGTAAGGTCGATGGAAAAGAGAATGTCACTTTGTGGTATAAGTGCCTCAGAGAAGTGATTTGATAAGCAGTTTGTAGCATTTGGGGTAAATTAAAATATGTTAAATTTGTAGTGACATAGTAAAACTATATTAATTTATACCAGACTCTTGGTACAAATGCTACTGGGAAGATATTTTCCCCTAATTTAGGCTCTTCATCAAAATCACCAGGGTAGTATATTTAACAATTACTGAATCTTGGACCCTGTCATTACTTACTGAAGCAGAAGGATGTCATAACGTATGCTATATGATGTCTGATGTAATTAGAGACAAGAAACATTGTTATTTGTTGTTTTCCAAATTATTGCATCATTTTGTTCATTGTAAAAGAAAATAAGCAAGTTTCTGTGTCCACATTTTTTAACTTAAAAAAAATTGTGGTAAAATATACATACAATTCTTAAAGTACTTAAAGTGCTTTGCAAATATTAAGGTACTTTAAAAACAAAATACTTAAGATTCACCATTTAAACCATGTTTAAGTGTACAGTTCAGTGGCAACAGGTACTTTTGATAATAAAATGGGTACACACCACACACACACACACACATATACTGATATATATACGTATATACCATAATATAGTACACTGCCACACACACAGCAACACATAGCACAGACTGTAATACAAAAGTATATGTATCAATAGTATATTCATTCATGACTCGCCCATTTCACCTGCGTAATTTTTAAATTTCATTTTGTTTGAGAATGTTTTCAAATTTCCTTTCTTTTTAAAACTGAATAACATTCTGTTGTATAAAAAAATCATATTTTGTTTATTCATTTTTTGTGTCCACTTTGACAAAAATCTTGGAGTTATCCATATCAATCATGCTGATGTCTGCATCTTATGTATATGTATTAATATTAGTTCAGACATTTATTTGAATTTCGCCATTGTTTTGTAAATGCTCTTTTTAGAAAGTATATTGTATACTTTGTGGGAGGAATCTTCTACAACAAATTCTTAAATAAACTAACGTAAAATAGGATATTTTCTACAGCCTAAAATGGGAATATAGTTTCACTAAAGTACAACAAGAACAGGAGAAAGTTGTAATTGAAGATCTGTTGTTCTAGGCCCTTTTACATATACTATTCTGCCTAATGATGATCTCAACTTTGAAAGGTGGATTTTTTGTTTTGCTGTTTATACATGACAACATTGACATTTGGAAAGCTCAGAGAGCTAGGAACGGCCTCCACTGGTTGATAAACCTAGCTCTGTGTGATTCCAAATTTCATGAGGTTTCCATTGTACCACACCACAACACATAGAACAACTGTTTAATAGAAAATATTCCCATTTTAACTGTCATACTACTAACTAGTCTTAATGGTAAAGTATTAATGACCTGGTAATATTATTGTGTACTCCAAAAGATATACAAGAGAAGAAGCTTCACAAAACCTAGTAAAAGCATGATTCCTGAAGGAAATATTATATTATAATGGGTTAATTACCATTGTATTCTTTCTTACAATGCCCATGAAATGAATTTTTGACATTTGACTGACCCCCTCTAGGAGCAGTAACTTCAAAGTTCTCTTCAAGCAGTCCTGAAATTTAGAAAATCTTTCCTTCATATGGTTTGAAATAATTCTCCCTGGAATTCAAAATTATCAGCTAGCGTAAGTCTAACACACAACCATATTCGTTCATTAGATAGTCAACGGACAGTACAAAGTTGTAAACACTAAAGGTTCCACATGAAATTGATATGGTTCTTTTCTCATGTTACTTGTAGTCCTGTGTTAGAAATTTAAAATAAAATAATTTGTTTATTAATTTTGATTAAGAAATGAATCAAAGAAGTAAGGAGCTACACTAAAAACCATTATGAAATAGAGAATGATCATGGAAAAATAGTAAAATCATCTCAGGTAGTAAACGAAAGACTCTGAAAAGATGGCCTTTAAATGGAAAGCACAAATATGAGAGAAAAAAATAAGAGCAAGGGGAAGAATGTTTCAGCAGGTGAAATAGGAAATTCGTTAGGCCCTGGAGAAGAGAAAGAGCTTGGGATGCACAAGATATTGAAACAGACGAGTGTAGGAAGACGGCGACGAGAGGAAGTTGTCAGGCAGCTCTTATCTTACACTGCTTGTTTTAAAAATTAGATGTTTTGCAGGAACCCCAGATTCATTAAAAATATTGAAAATTTGATTCTCTAACAGAAGTTGTTGATCAGATTCAATATTTAGCTCAGAAATATACTCTAACATGTCAGTCTTGCAGCATTTGTGATTGAAATAAATTTTAAATTCTAACACATAAAACTATGACTTCCTTCATTTTATATATTCTGAATTTGTGTTTGAAGTTTTATATTATTATGACCTTTGTCATTGACGAAGCATCAAATGTTTTTATAACAATTTCTGTTGAGCTGTAAATTTCTCTAAAAACCGACTGTTTATTTTGTGCTACAGCTTTAAGATATTTGCCCTAATCAAGCAAGTAGCATACCTTGAGAGGACCAAAGAGTTTGCTACTTAAGGGAGTTACTCTGTAAGAATAGTATGGAAAAAAACTGCATTTTATGATTATCTTTGCATCCATTTTTCTTAGCAGATTTCCTGACAACAGTTAAGAGTTAATAAATATATTCTGAAAGAATAGTGACAACTATTGTAAATTTCAAGACCTATACATTCTGTGGGAGTGATATTTCAAGTAATTTTATTTCATTATGTAGTCAGCTACTTGTTATAGCTAGAAACAGTAATGATGTATCATGTCGTCAACAAGGTACTACGAACTTATTTTGATTCTCTGGACAAAGAAATTATTTAATATTGAGTTATTTTTAATAAAAGCATTAAAATGCAACAGCTTACTTTTAAAATTTTATAGCATATTTTCATCTTTTACCTTTCTAAGGCAAAATTTTTTTTATAAAAAACATAATTTTCAAGTATATTTCAAGTAAATTTCCACTATCATCATGTAATATTCAAATTACATAATGTAGTTTCAAATATTACAAAATAATTTAAGCAATAAGTAATTCTGTTATTTTCCAACAAAAATTTGTATTTGATACACGTGAAGCCATAGAGAAATGAAAAGGAAAATTTTGTTCGATCATGTATTAATTATCTATAATATGCACAGATTGTTGATATTTGTCATTTCTTTTATATTTATAATCATAAATTGGTTATACCCAACAAAGCAAGTTAACAACTAAACAACTAAATAATGAGTTATATTACTTACAGTCTGAGTGTGTATTCTGTAAATGCAATCTTACATGTTTTGAATCTGTAGCATTACATGTTTTTCATCTTCAGTGGTGTAAGGTTTATTTCCTTCCTTTTATTCTCATTTTAACAAATCTTTGGGTATAAATCTGTAATGAAGGCCAGTGTGGTGGCACACACCTGTAAACCCAGAACTTTGGGAGGCCAAGGTGGGCGGCTTGCCAAGTCAGGATTTCGAGACCAGTCTGGCCAACAAGGTGAAACCCCAGCTCTACCAAAAATACAAGAAAGAAAATTAGCTGGGTGTAGTGATGTGCACCTGTAATCCCAGCTACTCAGGAGGCTGAGGGAGGAGAATCACTGAACCTGGTAGGTGGAAGTTGCAGTGAGCCAAGATCAGGCCACTGCACTGCAGAGCCTGGGGGAGAGAGCAAGACTCCATCTCAGAAAAAAAAAGAAAAATCTGTAATGAAACTAGACAGATATTTTCACTTTTAAAGGTTTCATTTTAAATACCCTGGTATATGGTAATTTTTACAACTATTAGGTGAACATATAAGCAGAAACAATTTTTATATTCAATTTTTTGAAGAAAAAAGAATTGTGTCTTGGAAAGTTTGTAGCCAATAGCACTGAAATGTCTGCCCAGACATCCTGAGAAATGCTGCCAGACATCAGAATGAAAGAAGTTACTCAAACCAACAGAAGAAATACTTCCAGGAATCCCACAGAGAAAGAGAGAGAAATACGGCCATGAGAGAGAAAACACCACCCTAATGACTTTAACAACCACAGACGCTAAGTACAAAGCATTTCCAGACAGTATTCTTTAGGAATTCAAAGCCTCTTTTAAAATCTTCAAAAAGCAAGGAACCGTAGATAAAACAGGAGTTCTATTGTCTTTTAAAAGCATGTTTCAAAGGTGAAAATGTCATGAAAATCCATTTATTAATAGCAACTACACTTTACATGTCTCTACAATCACAAATATTTTATAAGATTCCACTTCTAACATATGAAGGTTTCTTATTTATATGTACACAATAAATATAATAGAATCCAATGAAAGATTTTCAAATTTGTAGTTTACCAGTGAATATGGTGATGAATAGTCTCTGCCTATGTGAAAATAAGAAATGCTGTTACCCATGAAATATATATGGTAATTCCACAATCTTAATTTCCAACTAAGCAGCAGGATACAGAAGCAATTTCAGTTTTCAGGACAATCTGTATTTAAAATTGTACATTTTACTTCATAAAAGCCTAAGGATTACAGGAATATTATGTTTCAAAGCCAGTGTTAAAATATGCAATAAAGACAATACTTTGGTAGAGAAATCTCTTTATCACAATGCAGTGTATAACCATTTTTAGCTCTTATTTTATATAAATTGTCAATAAGCAATTAACGCTTAAGTTTATCTAGAATGGAAGATAAAAGTCCAAGAAACAACAAAATAATAGATAAGTCTTAAATACTGAATATTAGTATATTAGTCTGTTTTCACACTGCTGATAAAGACATACCCGACACTGGGTAATTTACACAGGAAAAAGGGTTTAATAGACTTGCAGTTCCAAGTGGCTGGGGAGGCCTCATGATCATGGTGGAAGGCAAGGAGGGGAAAGTCATGTCTTACACTAATGGCAGTTGGCAAAAAGAGAGCTTGTGCAGGGAAACTTCTGTTTTTAAAGCAACAGATCTTGTGAGACTCATTCACTATCACAGAACAGCACAGGAAAGACTTGCCCATTTAATTCCATCACTTTCCACCAGATTCCTTCCATGACATGTGGGAATTGTGGGAGTTATTCAAGATGAGATTTGGATAGGGACACAGTCAAAACATATCATTCCATCCCTGGCCCCTCTCAGATCTCATGTCACATTTCAAAACCAATCATGCCTTCCCAACAGTCCCCCAAAGTCTTAACTCATTTTGGCATTAACTCAAAAGTCCTCAATCCAATGTCTCATCTGAGACAAGACAACCCCTTCTTCCTATTAGCCTGTAAAATCAAAAGCAACTTATTTATTTCCTATATACAATGGAGGTTCAGGCATTGGGTAAATACATCTGTTCCAAATGGGAGAAATTGGCCAAAACAAAGGGGCTACAGGCCCCATGCAAGTCCAAAATCCAGCAGGGCAGTCAAATCTTAAAGCTCTAAAATGATCTCCTTTGACTGCATGTCTCACATCTGGATCACACTGATGCAAGAGGTGGGTTCCCATGGTCTTGTGCACCTCTCCTCTGTGGCTTTGCAGGCTACTTCCTTCCTCCAAGCTGCTTTCATGGTCTGGTGTTGAGTGTTTGCAGCTTTTACAGGCACATGGTGCAAGCTGTCAGTGAATCTACCATTCTGGGGTCTGGAGGACGGTGGTCCTCTTCTCACAGCTCCCATAGGCATTGCCCCAGTAGGGACTCTGTGTGGGGGCTCCAACCCAACATTTTCCTTCTGGACTTACCTAGCAGAGGTCCTCTATGAGAGCCCCATCCTTGCAGAAAACATCTGCCTGGACATCCAGGTATTTCTATACATCCTCTGAAATCTAGGTGGAGGTTTCTAAACCACAATTCTTGACTTCTGTGCACCCACAGGCTCGATATCATGTAGAAGTTGCCAAGGCCTGGGACTTGCCAAGGCCTGGGACTCCTCTGCAGCCATGGCCTGAGCTATACCTTGGGCCCTTTTAATCATGGCTAGAGCAGCTGGGACATAGGGCATCATGACCCTAGACTGCACAAAGCATAAGGACCCTAGGCCTGGGTCCACAAAACCATGTTTTTCTCCTAGGCCTCTGGGACTGTGATGGGAGAGGCTGCTGTAAAGACCTCTGACATGCCCTGGAGACATTTCCCCATTGTTTTGAGGATTCACATTCAGCTTCTTGTTACTTATGTACATTTTTGCAACTGGCTTGAATTTCCCCTCAGAAAACATAATTCTCTTTTTTTAGCATTGTCAGGCTGCACATTTTCTGAACTTTTATGTTCTGCTTCCTTTATAAAACTGAATGCCTTTAACAGCACCCAAGTCACATCTTGAATGCTTTGCTGCTTAGAATTTTTTTCACCACATACCCTAATTCATCTATCTTAAGTTCATAGTTTCACAAATCCCTAGGGGAGAGGCAAAAATGCCACCAGTTTCTTTGCTAAAACATAACAAGAGTAACCTTTGCTCCACTTCCCAACAGGTTCCTCATTTCTATCTGAGACGACTTCAGTCAGTCTGGGCTTTATTGCTTATATCACTATCAGCATTTTGGGCAAAGCCATTCAACAAGTCTATAGGAAGTTCCAAACTTTCCCACATTGTCCTATCTTCTGAGACTTCCAAACTGTTCCAACCTCTTCCTGTTACCCAGTTCCAAATTTGCTTCCACAGTTTCCAGTATCTTTTCAGCAACACCCCACTCCCAGTACCAATTTACTCTATTAGTCTATTTTCATGCTGCTGATAAAGACATACCCAAGACTAGATAAGTTATATAGAAAAAAGGGTTTAGTGGACTTACAGCTCCATGTGGCTGGAGAGGCCTCATAATCATGGTGGAAGGCATGGAGGAGCAAGTCACATCTTACGTAGATAGCAACAGGGAAAAAGAGGGCTTGTGTAGGGAAACTCTGTTTTTCAAAACCGTCAGATCTTGTGAGACTCATTCACTATCATAGGAACAGTGCATGAAAGACCCGCCCTCATAATTCAATCGCCCTCCACTGGGTTCCTCCCACAACACGTGCAAATTGTGAGAGTTACAGTTCAAGATGAGATTTGAATGGGGACACAGCCAAACCTTATCAATGAACCATTTTCTTTCTTTTTTTTTTAAGTTTGAAAGCTGGGTCTCAAATTTGTTTCTGTCATGAAATGATGTTTTTCTCCTTTTGTAAAACAGCATATTATTATCTTCTTTAGTATTAATATCATTACATTTAAAAATTATTTTTATTAGTGCCCAGTGGTTCATAAATTGGATTTTTTTGTGCAAATGAATCCAGAGTTGTTTTTTTTTTTTTTTTTTTACTGTTTTTTTTCAGGTTTTTAGAAAATTAAAAATGCACATTTTGGAAATCTCGGGAAGAACTGATGGTCCAGACTGATTTTATGCACTTCAGTCCATTTAAGACTGAGGATAGACACGGTGACCATGTAATACCTAAATCCAAGTTTTAATATTTTTCTGAACATTTCATTTACTAAAAAAAATTGAGTGAAATTTGTGTACAAATACATTTAAATTTACACCTCCAGTATTGATTTGTCTGAAACATATTCCTAATACAAGTTAATAACATTTTATTAATAAAATATAATTTTCTAATAAAATAATCACCTGCAGATTTTAACATGAATAAAAGTTAATCTTCATTGAATATTAATATCTAATTATAATGCAGTATATGAAAATTCATTTCTTTCATAATTCATATTAAAATTATTTACATTAAAAGCTAAAATCTAACAAAGCAGATTTATTCTTACTCATCTCATTTAATACTTAGCTCAGCCAGTCACAGTGGCTGGTGCCTATAGTCCCAGTGCTTTGGAAGGCTGAGGCAGGAGGATTGCTTGAGTCTAGGAGTTTCAGACCAGCCTGGGCAACATAATGAGACCCCAGCTCTACAAAGAAATTTTTTAAAAAATTACCTGAGTGTGGTGGCATATGCCTATAGACCCAAATACTCCAGAGGCTGAGGCAGGAGTATCACTTGAAGCTAGGACTCTGAGGTTACAGTAAGCCATGATGGTGCCACTACACTCCAGTCTAGGTAACAATGTGAGGCCCTTTCTCTATAAAAAATAATAATAATGTCCAGCTTTTGTGAAACCCAAAAATATATAACTCGAGTATTATTCAAGTTCTTATCCCTCTGTTTATTACCTCCTCATATGCCATTTCCAAAGTAACTGTTTCAATTCTCACCTTATTTACTATTACATATTATAGAGTCATGTTTATTCTAAGTAAATGGTATCCTTATTAGACGACACAGATCTTGTGAAATGAGGACAATAAAAATATTTTCTTTAGTTCTAAAAATTTGTTTCCATTTTTTAAATGGTACTTCATGATGAGAAAACCAATTTCCAAAGCTTTAAAAATCAGCTTAAATATAAAGCTCAATTATCAGAATTTGGAAATATGGCACACATACACATGACTTCTCTCTCCCCACTTACACACACACACACACACAAACACACACATGCCCACTCACACACTGAGTTTACCCAAAACGTAATATTGCAATAAATCAGTATTTCTCTTTGCCCTATTAAATAAACAGATTATAATAAAATTCATTCACTATATTAAAAATAAAGTGTACTCTTTATTGATGATTCTGTGACTTGAGGCTTATTAGAATATCAAAGTGATAGATGCTGGAGTACGTTATTAAAACACTCTTCTCCCTTCCTTCCCCCATTATAGAGATGTGAATATGAAATAGATGTTTAATCTCTAATCTTTCCGCTAATTTTGGCCTTGTGACATACTTCTCACAAATCTGGCATAATTTTTCACTCTGATCATATGTAAATATTATATCTTTTTGCAGTTTGCAGCATTTTAATTTCCTTAACATACTTACCTGCCCATCAGTATGAAAACAAAGAAACAAAATAAATTGTATCTAAAGTTAGAAAGATTAAGGGCTACTGTTCATTTTAGGCAGTGATGTATTGGTAATTTGAGAGGGCTTAAATGAGCTCAAACTATTTTCAAACTTCTTGACAAATGTTCTCTCAACTCACTCTTCTCTCATGAGTTTATTTTCAACAAGATTTGTTCTTTCCCTTCTATATCTCCCTCCCAGTGAAGAGTTGGCTCTCTTCTACTGTAAGGATAACTATAAATATGTAAGTTTCATTCCCTCTTCTCCTGCCATCTGGGAGTTCTTGATTGGCTAATTACTTATCAGATTGTCTATCTCAAGCATCTCTCCACAGAGTTCATCTCAATTCTTTTTTGTAACATCTTATTAGTCTTATTAAAATGTGGCTGTCTATTTTTCTATCCTCTCTGTTTCTCATCATTTGCTACCAAACTTTCTTAGAAAGCTGATATTATTATTGTTTTTAAACATTGATCTATATAACTCACTTGGTAGCCCATTCAACATATTTTGATAGATTTTGATATAGTTATTCTGAGGAGTACCCAGAAACTTCTATTTCTGATCCAAGTGGGCTCTTGAATGAATTTTGGAAAACATTTTCTATCCCTAGAATATCATCCTCTGCCACAAACTCCACATCCACCTTCTTCAATGGATACCAGTGCTGCTCTGATTTGTAAATTAATTATTCTTGTCTTTGATTTCCCTGAAAATCTGTCATTTTCCTTCACTTAATTTATATACTCTCCATTGGAATGAATGATATTGCATCATCCCTCATTCCCTCAACTTTTAGGACACTTACTTGATTTTCACTAGCATATCTCCCTCTTGCTTAATCCTTACTTTTGCTGTTTTTCTATATTTTTCCCTAGACTTTGCATTATTTCCTTCTTTCTATACTGGTTTCTTAATGATTTGACCTCCTATCATTTAAACTATAATCTTAAAGTAAATATATATCAAATATTTATTTTCTCTTTTCCTTTAAAAATCATATCCTACCTCTTATAACATCCAGACATAACTTTTTAAAACTTTGCTGGAATTTTGACCAATACATTTCTCCAGAATATCAAAATCATCTCACTATATCCTGTTCTTATTGTAACTTTGTTTAATTTCACCATTTCCCCAGCTCCCCCAGCTTCAAATCTATTCATTCCTTCCATTCTTTAAACCCCAATATCCAATCCAGTGTGAAGTTGTAACAATCATATATTTGAATTTGCACTTGCATCCATTACTTGTATTAACATTCTCAAAATGTGGTGTCTTTAATCAGTGATAATTGTCCATGTAATTTATATCACTATTACCTTATTTTCTTTCTGTAGCATCCATGACTGCACACCACTCAGATATCCCTTCAAGAGAAACTGCTGTGAGAAGCATATTTGAATGGTGCCCATCAGTTGCCAGGCATTTGGATTTTCTCCAACATTCACACCAAGGCTATACTTCCCCCAGACTGCTCCCAGCTAAAATTGAGTCATTTTTGCCAAATGAAGGACATCTCGAATATGAGATATTTGCTTGGGGATTACACATTTGACAGGATAATTTTTTTTAAGAATTGTGCAGTATACTGAGACTTCCTGACCAAGCCTCTTTTTTTTCCCCTCTTACAAATATGGGATATTTTTTGTTTTGTTTATAGAAGGTTCTACCTGTGTATGCCTATTCCTTCATACTTGTCTTTTAATCTAGGCAAAAAGCACAAGAAACTCTCTTGTTCTTGAAAAACTGGGGTTATTCTTCATTCTCATGAGATGAACTGTGCATCACAAGAAATCATTGGAAGTTTTAACTTCAGAAAGTCAGAAAGAATAGAATTTGGGGTTCTGCTAAGTGATTTATGGGAGGATTTCAAAAAGCATGCCTTAGCTCTGGATTGAATGCCATCAGAAAATGAGTTTAACTTATGATTGAGTATTTTATGAAATTTTGTTTACAAGGAGGTCAGACTAATGAAAGGATAAACCTATAATTGGTAATGAAGCCACAGTCACACAGGTTAGCTGAAAAAAAGGAGATGTCTGACATTTTGTGGTTTGAATAACTTTTGTATTTTATGTGTACCTTTACAGAGGGATTTTTGGTTGTTTATTTTGACTGATCATGGCTACAGACTGGCTTTGACAGATATTGATGCTCTATGAAATGATTCATTTAAATAGGACAATACCCAGCACTGTGAATATTTGCCGAGTTCCTAACAGGATGACCATATCAGGACAGCTTCAGGGTATCAGAGGCTGTTCTTTCTCATCTTTTAGCTTTCAAAGATATTTTTTTCCAAAAGAAAACAAAAAAGCAAGTAGGACTAATCATGTCTTGGTATCTGCTTCTTCTTACAGGACCTGAACTAGATCAAGTGGTCTTGGTCTAGGTCCTGGTCCTGAGATAACAAGCTGGTAAGAGGTCACTTTAAGGAGAGTTCCCTCAAAGCCCACTGAGCAAAAATGACTCCATTCTGAGTGGAACTCAGTCCTGATAGTGTACAAGGTAGCAAGTTTACTTCTGAAAGATTTCATCAGGTGTAACCTGAGAAAACATTCCAGTAGTGGGGGTGCCTTATCCAGTTGGGTGACATGATGTAGACATTTGAAAGATGTGGGGAAAATAATGCCTGCAAAGGCAGTATAATTGTCTATTTATGGCTATACTACATTAATGTCCTATAGTGGGATAAGAAATAACTGAGGGCAGTGAAATTGTTAAAGGATCAAGGTGAGAGTTGTGTGTTCAATTTGGGTGCAGAGGTGGCCTTTATCTCCTACAGTGCAGTGCAACAACAACTCAGATGAGTATAGAATCCAAGATCTGATAAGACCTGGTGATAGAGCTTCAGAGGTGTTTAAATGCTATCAAGGCAGGTCTGGCATCTTAAAGTCAGGCACAATTTGGAAAATCTGAGACCCTCCAACATGGGATGGGATATCTCCATGGAGGCCTATGAATATTTTTTTTTTCTGAAGGTTGATGAGAAATGGAAGAGGTCATCCACTTCTGTGTGGCATGAAGTAGCACTTCCATATGTAGGATGACACATAGGCCTTTTCCTCTACAGGGTAACAGAGAACCAGGGGACCTTCTCAAGAACTACTGTCCTGACTGAGAGGCCCTACACAAAGGTTATACCATCATAAGCCGTCTGGGGACATGTTGAATTTACTAAGCATGGAAAAGTAGTCTTATTTCAAGTAACTGAAAGATCCATGATATTGTTTAGATGTTTGTCCCCTCCGAATCTCATGTAGAAATGTGATCCCAGTGTTGGAGATGGGACCCGGGTAGAGGTGCTTGGATTGTGGTGCCTTCCCCATGATAAAGAGTTCACATGAGATCCAGTTGTTGAAAAAAGCCTGACACATTCCCCTCCCCTACTCCCTCTCGTGCAATGTGACATGCTGGCTGGCTCCCTTTAATCTCCTGTCATGACTGTAAGCTTCCTGAGGCCTCACCAGGGACAGAAGCCAGCACTATGCTTCATGTACAGCCTGCAGAACCGTAAGCCAAATAAACCTTTTTTTCTTTATACATTACACAGCCTCAGATACTCCTTTTGCAATGCAAAACAGACTAACAATCTAGTCAACATACTTCACCATGAGCCAGAAAGTATCCCCGAAATTGAGAGGGTGCTTGATCAAGGAGATTGTAACATAGTACTAGACAAGAATGATATTCATGAGATTTTTTTTTTATTGTTTTGAAACAGGAATTAATAGCCTGGGAAGGACTTCCAGGGATAAGATACACTTTTTTCTATAGTGGCTTTTGCAGCCTGAGAAAATAATGATCCAAGTTAAGCAAAGTGTAAATTCCTGAGTTGTTCTGACAGATATTAAGGATGATGCCAAAAAGTTCAGGTGGGCCTGCTGACTGGACATGTTATGTTCGGTCATAAGATCTACCACACAATCACATTCACTACGATTGCCAAAATGACTCACCACTTATCAATGCCATCAGGGATGAACTGGTGGGAGTGACACAGGGATCAATAAAATACTTGGTGGTGGTTGTCCACTTGTGTCTGCCAGAAAAAAAATATACGACTACACTTAAATTTGAATTTCAGATAATTTTATTTATTTATTTTAACTTCTAAGTTTATGGGTACACGTGCAGGTTTGTTATATAGGTAAACTTGTGTCATGGGTTTTTTGTACAGATTATTTCATCATCCAAGTATTAAGCTCAGGACTCATTCGTTATTTTTTCTAATCATCTCCCTCCTCCCACTCTACACCCTCCAAAAGGCTCCAGTGCTTGTTGTTCCCCCTCTATGTGTCCATGTGTTCTCATCATTTAGCTCTAATTTATAAGTGAGAACATGCAGTATTTGGTTCTCTATTACTGGGTTAGTTTGCTGAGGATAATGGCCAATAACACCATCTATATTTCTGCAAGAAAACATGATCTCATTCGGTTTTATGGCTGCATAGTATTCAATGTTGTGTATGTACCACATTTTCTTTATCTGTTCTATTCTTGATGGGCATTTGGGCTGATTCCATGTCTTAGCTATTGTGAATAGTGTTGCAATGAACATACATGTGCATGTGTCTTTATGATAGAACAATTCATATTCCTTTCGCTATATATCCAGTAATGGGATTGCTGGGCTGAATGGTATTTCTGTCTTTAGGTCATTGAGGAATCAATATACTGTTTTCTACAATGGTTGAACTAATTTTCACACACCAACAGTGTTTATGCACTCTTTTTCTCCTCAACCTTGCGAGCACCTGTTATTTTTTGACTCTGTTTTATAGTAGCCATTCTGACTGATGTGAGATGGCATTGCATTGTGGTTTTGATTTGCATTTCTCTCACGATCAGTAATATTGAACTTGTTTTTATTTCATATGCTTGTTGGCCACATGAATGTCTTCCTGAAAAGTGTCTGTTCATGTCATTGGCCACTTTTTAATGGTTTTTTTTTTTGCTTGTAAATTCATAAATAATAAATTTTAAGTATAAATATGTCCTTAATTTCGCATAATATATATTCTATGGATTTCCTACTATGGGTTAGGGCTGATGATGGCAGAAGTGGTCATGAAGCTGACCTCATTATTAGCCTTATGATGATAAGACACCAAAGTAAATGATGCCAAACTATGGCACTTAATCAATGGAGCCAGTGTGAAAAATATACCAAAATATCAGGCCCAGTTAGAAGAGAAGGCAAAAGGACTTGATCTGTTGGCCATTGTGAAGATGATTAATAAACACTGCCCTGTAATAGACAAGGAACAAGCAAGGGTTCTGCTATGGAAGAATTATAGATGAAAGTGAAAATAAAGGAGAAGGAAAGTAAGGGATGTCATAGAAAGAAAAGGTCGTTATTGAGATTTGAACCTATTTTCTGTTCTGGAATCCAGTGATAAGGGAGGTGACCAGGACTTTAGTAGAAGAATCATGAAACTCCATGAAAAGTATATATCATATGGATTTTACCAGTCTTTCACAAGTCTATTCCCATTCTGCTCAGGTGACAATACACTGGGGAAAGGATAATATATTCAGACATGTTGAAAACTATTGAACACAAGGTTTGACTTGACATTGATATCTGTTGAATCCTCTGTTATAACAGAATGGAGACTTACAATCGTCATGTAATAAAAAGATGTCTGACTAATGATTTTGTTTGTAGTGAGTCCATTGAGAACTGGAATCCCTATAATTTAGATTGACATATTTGAAAGTTGAAGTAACTCTCACATTTGAATGTTGACCTGTGAGACAAGCACACTCTCACAGTGTATAAAGCCCAGGTGAGACCTTTAAATCTGTCCTTCAACACTGGCCAAGATTGTAAGTCAAAAATAACACTGCATACCAGGGAAATATCATATTAGTAATCCCATTAAAGCACTAAAGAAATAGTGTTCCTATCATAAATTCTGAAGAATTACTATTGACTGACTTTAGTTCAACAAAGTATTACCCTCATTGTAACTGCTGTGCAAGATATAGTATCAGTGCTAAATGAACTAAATTCCAGAATATGGCAAGACTTTCCCAGCAGAGGAGAGAGCAACACTGTTGTCAACTTGGTGAATTGGCAGAAGAAGAAAGAACATCCCACAGAGAATGGAAAGGAATAACCTGACAGATATATAATATTGTTTATCAGTCATGTTTTGGCCAGCATAACTTATGATGATTTTTAAACTTAAGTCTTGAAATTTAAGGCACAACCAAAACACAAGCAAGTCCTCCTCTGCCCAACAACTCCTCTTTACAAATCTTCATCAAATGTGTGAAGTTAATACATAGAACGGTGAGAATGGGACAAGAGAACTGAAGAGAACCAGGGATTCTCATGGATTCTGTGGTTTTCCAAAACAGGAATGGCCTATGTGAGGTCTCTGTAGAGCACCACACACATTATAATTAAGGTATTCCCCAGTTCTGGTATCTCATCTGAGTCTTGATTGAGAAATAATCTACATCCATGCTGTCTTCAGACATTGGCATATTTCATTTTCTTACACCTGTGGGATTAATAGCAGCTGTCTTTGGGAAGTGGTAGAGAACGGGAAAAAGAGAAATTGGGAAAAAGGAGAAAGAGGATCTGACTCTAGACATAGGTGCTATATTCTTATGTAATCATGCACACCTTGTCACATTTTACACATCCATTTATTAGAATAAATTACAGTACTTGAATCAGAGGGAATTAGACAAACGTATAAATAGCAGGAGGTGAGAAGCATGAGAGACACTATTGAATCTTTCTGCCATACCAAGGAAAAGGTAAAGGCTTTATTCTTACATAAAGTATTAAAATATCAAAGGCTTTATGGTACTCAGACCCTAAGTCGCACTAAAAGCAAGCCCAAATTCTGCCATCAAAATATCTGAAGTCAGTTAAACTGACTCTAACTAAATTTGCAACAAAGTCCAGGCCCAAGACAACAATATATTACATTGACTCAGTTACCCGATGGCAGCCTGAAAGAAGAAAGGATGTATCATTTTCTGGCAAAAAAAATATTATTTGCTTCAGCCTCTACTGAGCTTTTACAAGTTAAAATAAAATTTTAAAAGTAATGAGATAGGCCGGGCGTGGTGGCTCATGCCTGTAATTCCAGCAATTTGGGAGGCCAAGGCAGGTAGATCAGGAGGTGAGGAGATCGAGACCATCGTGGCGAACACAGTGAAACCCCGTCTCTACTAAAAATACAAAAAAATTAGACGGGCGTGGTGGCGGGCGTCTGTGGTCCCAGCTTCTAGGCAGGCTGAGGCAGGAGAATGGCGTGAACCCGGGAGGCAGCGCAGTTTGCAGTGAGCGGAGATGGCGCCACTGCACTCCAGCCTGGGCGACAGAGCGAGACTCCATCTCAGAAAAAAAAAAAGTAATGAGATAGCAAAAAAAGTAATGAGATAGCAAAAAAAAAGCAAGAAGATGTGACCTTAGGTCAAGAGAGGAAATATTCAATAAAAGCAAACCAAGATATGGTTCTCATAGTCTATTGATCAAATACGAACTTTGAAATAACTATGATAAATATGTTCAATGATTAATTGTAAAAGGTTGAAAACACATAAAAACAAATAGAAAATTTCTACAGAGAAAATCAATAAAATGGCAATTCTAGAAATGAAAATATATGTTATTAGAAATAATTTATTTGATATTATTAGCAACATCATGAGATCAACAGATGAAAGGATTAGTGAAGTTGAAGATAGATCAGTAGAAAGTATCCAAACTTAATAGTAAAAATAGAAACTTGTAAAGGCCCTAAAAGAATGTCAGAGATGTATAGAACAAAATCAAATTGTCTAAGATAATGTGTAATTAGAGTCTCCAAAGAAGAAGATAAAGAGTAGGACAGAAGAAATGTGTGAATATGTAATATGCGAGTATTTTCCAAAATTAGTGAAAAACTAACCACAATTTAAGAATTGTAGTGAACATAAAGGAAGATAAAATGAAAATATGGCTAGGCATATTGCAGATTAATTGTCAAGGATTCAAAGGAAAAATGTCATATTCTACAAACAGAAAAATGACACCAGTGACAGCTGACTTCTCTTGTCAGATTTAAAAATAAGTAGAAAGATATCTTTAAAATGCTAACAGAAAGTAAAATTCAAGCTAGAATTATATACAAAGTAAAATATCCTTCAAAAATGAATGTAAAATAAAACTATTTTCTGAAAAAATATAATCTGAGAAATTTCATTTCTCATGGATATGCCCTTCAATCAATGCTAAATTCCTCAGATTAATGAGAAGTGGTAAATAAATGGAAGCCCACATTCACAAGAAGTAGGAGGGAAGAACAACACAAAAAGATGCATTAGTTATTTTCTATGCATTACATATATATGTATACATAATTATATACAGTGAATAATAAATAGTAGTATAAATAAGTAATATACAGAATTATGTACATAATATACAGAATTCACTTTCTTTTGTTTTATAACGTATTACCATCACTTTAAGCAACATAAATGTATTATTTGACCATTGCTGTAGGTTAAAAGCCTGGCATGTAGTGGCTAAGTCCTCTGCTAAGGGTCTCGTTAGCATTAGGCTAAAATCAAGGTATCGGCCTGGTCTGCAGTTATCTTCTGTGCTTTGGATCCACTTTCAGGTTAGCTGATTGCTGCCAGAATTAATTTTCTTCTTGGGCTTTACACATGACCTCTTCTAGCTTTATTTCAACAATAGAAGGTCATATTGTTTTGTGCTTCTAATTCTGACTTCCTCTTCTGTCTTTTCCTGGTTTTCTGTGATTATGCTAAATCATTTGAATAATCCAGGATGATCTTTCTATTTTAAGGTCGAGTGATTTGCAACCTTATAACATCCGCAGAGACCCCTTTTTCATGTATGTAACATATCCTTGGGCGTGGCACCAGGGGGCAAAGGTCATGGAAACAAAATTCTGTTTTATATTCAAAGGATACGCTATTGACAATTTTTAAAGCAAACTTATGTATCCTATGGAGTTTATGGTATATGTGAAAATAAAATCTATGGAAGCAACAAAACTGTATTAGTCTGTTTTCACACAGCTGATAAAAATATACCTGAGATTGGGAAGAAAAAGAGGTTTAATTGGACTTACAGTTGCACATGGCTGGGGAGGCCTCAGAACCACGGCAGGAGGTGAAAGGCACTTCTTACATGGTGGGAGCAAGAAAGAAAGAGGAAAAAGCAGAAGCAGAAACCCCTGAAAAACCCATCAGATCTCATGAGACTTATTCGCCATAATGACAGTAGCATGGGAAAGACTGGCCACCATGATTCAATTACCTTCCCCTGGGTTCCTCCCACAACACATGGGAATTGTGGGAGATACAATTCAAGTTGAGATTTGAATGGGGACACAGCCAAACCATATCAAGAACAAAGTATGGGAAAGAAATCAGTGGAATTATATTGTTATAAGTTTTCATATTGTTCATGAGGCAGTATACAGATGGTCACAGACTTGTAATGTCAACTTACAATTTTTAGACTTTAAAATGGTGCAGAAATGATGTGAATTCAGTAGAAACCATACTTCAAGTGCCCATACAATCATTCTTTTTTTATTTCCAATATAATATTCAATCAATTACACTAGATATTCAACACTGCATTATAATATAAGCTATGTGTTGGATAATTTTGCCCAACCACAGGCTGATATAAGTGTTCTGAATACCTTCAAGGTAGGCTATGCTATGATGTTTGGGAGTTTTGGTGTATTAAGGGCATTTTTGATTTATGATATTTTCAATTGGTTTATTGGGACATGACTCCATCATAAGTCAGGAATGTTATTTGAAAAGATAAAATATGTTACAGTAAAATAGATATTATCTTTTCTAGAACAACCACTAGAAAGTAAGATAGAGGAATAAATCAAATAAATCTTCATGGTGGAAGAGTCAGATAAAATCACTTGTTTTTCCTGTGGAGGGTATTTCTCAGCATTTTGTGAGCATTTTTCCTCAAACATTTTGCTATTGTAGCAGGTCTCTGAGTCTTTATTTTCTACCCTCTGGAGTGCATGTCTGAACACACCAGTATACTAGTCACTTCTTGCTCATCCTGTCATATTTGTTTGATATTATCAATTAAGTGTACCAGTGGTATATTATGGAATGTCCACTCTAGATATCTTTGGATGATATTGAAAAACTGTAACTGTGTACTATTGTAACTTCCAAATGAATGTGAGCTAATTCTGATTCTCTTTCCTAATACAGATACAAACATATTAATATGATAAATCTACAGTCACGTACTATGTATCTGAGACCATGTTAATTATTATTATTTGTTTTTTGAGACAAAATGCAGTGGCGTGATCTCAGCTCACTGCACCATCCACCTCCCAAGTTCAAGCAATTCTCCTGCCTCAGCCTCCTGAGTAGCTTGAATCACCATGCCCAGCTAATTTTTGTACTTTTAGTAGTGATAGGGTTTTGATAAGTTGGCCAGGCTGGTCACAGACTCCTGGCCTCGAGTGATCCCCTTGCCTCAGCCTTCCAAAGTACTGGGATTACAGGTGTGACCCACTGCATCCAGCCATATTTCTCTCTACTACAGATACCATGTCTGGTAGAGTGTCTGAAATTAAAGTCACCACTTACTTCGAAAGATCATGTTCAATTATCATGTTCCAGATTCTGCCTGATTTTTTGCAGGGTCTGGAGTTATGAATTAAATCAAAATATCTTAAGACTACCATTCATGTATCCTTTAGTTCTTTAAGGTGCCATTAATTTTTGTCATTCCCTTAAAGATGTGATTTTTCTTTTTCAAATTCAAATTTTGGCTGTGGAGAAGATAATTTAAGAGGCTATTACACATAGACATTCAGACTACAACAGTTCCTGCCATACAGGCCAAGGACCAAACATAGAGGTTATGCTTTATGGGTCCACTGTTTCTGAACTCAACTTATTATCTATCCCCTTTATTTCCAAATTTATGCATCAGGTGTGAGGTCAGGTGATTATCAAGAACTAAGAAAAGTTGGCATTTTTCATTTGCAAGATAATAAACCTGTCACAAGTTCACAGATGCCAGCAGAAGGCATGCGATGTCTCAGTCAAAGACAGGATTTTGTTACTCAGCACAAAGGAGGAATCTCGAGTTCCATGCTTGTGTAAGATTCCTCTGCTCTCCACATGCGATGGTAATCCATGAGAACAAAACCGAGTGGATAGTGCACAAGTAATGACTTTGCATCACAGCTGAGGGACCTCAGGTTTTAAAAAATAGAATACTCTGTGATAAAGGGGCTGTTAGAAATCTTGCTTGAATGTCTCCCTAGAGAGATATATTATCTTTATTATTATTATTATTATTATTATTGTACTTTAAGTTCTAGGGTACATGTGCATAACGTGCAGGTTTGTTACATATGTATACTTGTGCCATGTTGGTGTGCTGCACCCATCAACTCGTCAGCACCCATCAATTCATCATTTATATCA
>NW_016804510.1:2081021-2100929 GCF_001698545.2 Rhinopithecus bieti
ACATCTAGTTCTAGATCCTTGAGGAATTGCCATACTGTTTTCCATAATGGTTGAACTAGTTTACAATCCCACCAACAGTGTAAAAGTGCTCCTATTTCTCCACATCCTCTCCAACACCTGTTGTTTCCTGACTTTTTAATGATTGCCATTCTAACTGGTGTGAGATGGTATCTCATTGTGGTTTTGATTTGCATTTCTCTGATGGCCAGTGATGATGAGCATTTTTTCATGTGTCTGTTGGCTGTATGAATGTCTTCTTTTGAGAAATGTCTGTTCATATCCTTTGCCCACTTTTTGATGGGGTTGTTTGTTTTTTTTCTTGTAAATTTGTTTGAGTTCTTTGTAGGTTCTGGATATCAGCCCTTTGTCAGATGAGTAGATTGCAAAAATTTTCTCCCATTCTGTAGGTTGCCTATTCACTCTGATGGTAGTTTCTTTTGCTGTGCAGAAGCTCTTTAGTTTACAGAGATACATTATCTTTATTATGGTCAGCAAACAAATATTACCTCTGCTCTGAAAAGAGATCCTATCTTCTAAGGTTGTTTTCTATATAAACATTATTTAAAACATATTCCAGAACAAAAGTTAATTCAAGATGTGTAGAAATGGAAAGGACTATAGAGAATCCTATACCAATAGTCATTAGAGACATTCGTGGCAAATTGGACCTCATTGCTAGCAGTGCTTAAAATATTTAGGTATGCTCCTCATTTGCTTTTGTATCAGTGCAGCATTTTTGGGGTAATTGTCTCAGTTCTTTTTGGGAATGACTGAGATAATCATTAATCTATATAATTTCAATGTAGAGTCCTTCATCTTGGGCACTGGATATCTAGGTCAGTTAATCTGTTTTGAATCCAATAACTAACTTATGTCTAGAAACTGAGCAAAACATCACGACGTTTTGGAACTGCCTTCATGCTCATGGCCATTCATCCTTAACTTATTTTGATGGTGCAAAGTTAGAATTAATATCCCATAACATTCTTTAGGCCTTTCCTATTATTCTGATGTTGCTGGTTATTTATTTATTTATTTTATTGTACTTTAAGTTCTAGGGTACATGTGCACAACATGCAGGTCTGTTGCATATGTATACACGTGCCATGTTGGTGTGCTGCACACATTAACTCATCATTTACATTAGGTATATCTTCTAATGCTATCCCTCCCCACTCTCCCCTACACCATGACAGGTCCTGGTATGTGATATTCCCCTTCCTGTGTCCACATGTTCTCAATGTTCAATTCCCACATATGAGTGAGAACATGCGGTGTTGTTGGTTGGTTTTTTGTCCTTGCAACAGTTTGCTGAGAATGATGGTTTCTAGATTCGTCCATGTCCTGACAAAGGACATGAACCCAGCCTTTTTTACGGCTGCATAGTATTCCATGATGTATATGTGCCACATTTTCTTAATCCGGTCTATCATTGATGGACATTTGGGTGGGTTCCAAGTCTTTGCTATTGTGAATAGTGCCTCAATAAACATGTGTGTGCATGTGTCTTTATAGCAGCATGATTGATAATCCTTTCGGTATATACCCAGTAATGGGATGGCTGGGTCGAATGGTATTTCTAGTTGTAGATCCTTGATGAATCCCCACACTGTCTTCCACAATGATTGAACTAGTTTACAGTCTCACCAACAGTGTAGAAATGTTCCTATTTCTCCACATCCTCTCCAGCACCTGTTGTTTCCTGACTTTTTAATGATCGCCATTCTAGCCATTCTAACTGGTGTGAGATGGTATCTCATTGTGGTTTTGATTTGTATTTCTCTGATGGCTAGTGATGATGAGCATTTTTTCATGTGTCTGTTGGCTGCATAAATGTCTTCTTTTGAGAAGTGTCTGTTCATATCCTTTGCCCACTTTTTCATGGGGTTGTTTGTTTTTTTCTTGTAAATTTGTTTGAGTTCTTTGTAGATTCTGGATATTAGCCCTTTGTCAGGTGAGTAGATTGCAAAAATTGTCTCCCATTCTGTAGGCTGCCTGTTCACTCTGATGGTAGTTTCTTTTGCTATGCAGAAGCTCTTTAGTTTAATTAGATCCCATTTGTCAATTTTGACTTTTGTTGCTGTTGCTTTTGGTGTTTTAGACATGAAGTCCTTGCCCATGTCTATGTCCTGAATGGTATTGACTAGGTTTTCTTCTAGGATTTTTATAGTTTTAGGTCTAACATTGAAGTCTTTAATGCATCTTGAATTAATTTTTTTATAAGGTATAAGGAAGGGATCCAGTTTCAGCTTCCAACATATAGCTAGCCACTTTTCCCAGCACCATTTATTAAATAGGGAATCCTTTCCCCATTTCTTGTTTTTGTCAAGTTTGTCAAAGATCAGATGGTTGTAGATGTGTGGCATTATTTCTGAGGACTCTGTTCCATTCCATTGGTCTATATCTCTGTTTTGGTACCAGTACCATGCTGTTTTGGTTACTGTAGCCTTGTAGTATAGTTTGAAATCAGGTAGCGTGATGCCTCCAGCTTTGTTCTTTTGGCTTAGGGTTGTCTTGGCAATACAGGCTCTTTTTTGGTTCCATATGAACTTTAAAGTAGTTTTTTCCAATTCTGTCAAGAAAGTCATTGGTAGCTTAATGGGGATGGCATTGAATCTATAAATTACCTTGGGCAGTGTGGCCATTTTCACAATATTGATTCTTCCTATCCATGAGCGTGAGATGTTCTTCCATTTGTGTCCTCTTTTATTTCATTGAGCAGTGGTTTGTAGTTCTCCTTGAAGAGGTCCTTCACATCCATTGTAAGTTAGATTCCTAGGTACTTTATTCTCTTTGAAGGATTGTGAATGAGAGTTCACTCATGATTTGGCTCTCTGTTTGTCTGTTATTGGTGTATAAGAATGCTTGTGATTTTTGCACATTGATTTTGTATCCTGAGACTTTGCTGAAGTTGCTTATTAGCTTAAGGAGATTTTGGTCTGAGATGATGGGGTTTGCTAAATATACAATCATGTCATCTGCAAACAGGGACAATTTGACTTCCTCTTTCCTAATTGAATACCCTTTATTTCTTTCTCCTGCCTGATTGCCCTGGCCAGAACTTCCAACACTATGTTGAATAGGAGTGTTGAGAGAGGGAATATCTGTCTTGTGAATGACTGCTCCTGAATGACTACTGGGTACATAATGAAATGAAGGCAGAAATAAAGATGTTCTTTGAAACCAATGACAACAAAGACACAACATATCAGAATTTCTGGGACACATTTAAAGCAGTGTGTAGAGGGAAATTTATAGTACTAAATGCCCACAAGAGAAAGTAGGAAATATCTAAAATCGACACCCTAATATCACAATTAAAAGAACTAGAGAAGCGAGAGCAAACACATTCAAAAGCTAGCAGAAGACAAGAAATAACTAAGATCAAAGCAGAACTGAAGGAGACAAAGATGCAAAAAAACCCTTCAAAAATCAATGAATCCAGAAGCTGGTTTCTTGAAAAGATCGACAAAATTGATAGACTGCTAGCAAGACTAATAAAGAAGAAAAGAGAGAGGAATCAATAGATGCAATAAAAAATGATAAAGGGGATATCACCACCGACCCCACAGAAATACAAACTACCATCAGAGAATACTATAAACACCTCTGTGCAAATAAACTAGAAAATCTAGAAGAAATGGATAAATTCCTGGACACATACACCCTCCCAAGACTAAACCAGAAAGAAGTGGAATCCCTGAATAGATCAATAACATGCTCTGAAATTGAGGCAATAATTAATAGCCTACCAACCAAAAAAGTGCAGGACCAAAAGAATTCACAGCCGAATTCTACCAGAGGTACAAAGAGGAGCTGCTGCCATTCCTTCTGAAACTTTTTCAATCAATAGAAAAAGAGGAAATCCTCCCTATATCATTTTATGAGGCCAGCATCATCCTGATACCAAAGCCTGGCAGAGACACAACAGAAAAAGAGAATTTTAGACCAATATCCTTGATGAACATCGATGCAAAAATCCTCAATAAAATACTGGCAAACTGAATCCTGCAGCACATCAAAAAACTTATCCACCGTGATCAAGTGGATTTCATCCCTAGGATGCAAGGCTGGTTCACCATACACAAATCAATAAACGTAATCCAGCATATAAACAGAACCAAAGACAAAAATCACATGCTTATCTCATTAGATGCAGAAAAGGCCTTTGACAAAATTCAACAGCCCTTCATGCTAAAAACTCTCAATAAATTAAGTATTGATGGGACGTATGTCCAAATAATAAGAGCTATTTATGACAAACCCACAGTCAATATCATACTGAATGGGCAAAAACTGGAAGATGTTGCTGTTTATTAAGATTACTGAACATATCTGGCTTGTGATGACTAAGCATTGACTCTTGGACTCTCTAGTTTTAGGGTCCTAATATTTCTATGGTTATTAGTGATCCCAAGTAAAAGAATCATCTATGGCCACCTGTGGCTCTCTGAGAGAAGACACCACTGAGCT
Organism: Rhinopithecus bieti; assembly: GCF_001698545.2. Classification (NCBI taxonomy): domain Eukaryota; kingdom Metazoa; phylum Chordata; class Mammalia; order Primates; family Cercopithecidae; genus Rhinopithecus; species Rhinopithecus bieti. The sequence goes on from NW_016804510.1 coordinate 2,085,495, forward strand.
GCCACGATGCTAGTACTCACTCACCAGTACATTCCTTATCACTTTGGTAAACTGAATAACCTCCAAGCTCCCCTCTTGTACGTGAGCATTTCATGAGTTTTATAGAGTAGATGTGTATTCATTGTATTATATATACCACAGACACCTCTACCTCACTTAGTATAGATTATTTTTATCATTTTAGGGGTCATCACTATGGTATAACTATAAAAGATTTACCAGTTATATTAGTCTAAAAAGGATCAACTTTATATGCTATCTATTCCTGACAAGATAGATAAGACTAATCAAGAAAAGAAAAAATAAATCAATGATATCAGCAATAAAAGAATGGATAACATTAATAGTCTAAATATCACAGCAATTAAAAGGATATAGATTAGTCCATTATCATACTGCTATAAGGAATGCCTGAGACTGGGTAACTTATAAAGGAAAGAGGTTTAATTGACTCACAGTTCTGCATGGCTGGAGAAGCCTCAGGAAACTTACAATCATGGTGGAAGGGGAAACAAACACATCCTTCTTCACTTGGTGGCAGTAGAGTTAAGTGCAGAGCAAGGTGGGGGAAAAGCCCCTTATAAAACCATCATATCTCTTGGGAATTCACTCACTATCACAAGGACAGCATGGGTGTGGGGAAACATCCCCATGATCTAATTACCTCCCATGAGGTCCCTCCCCCAGCACATGGGGATTAAAATTCAAGATGAGTGTTGGGTGGAGACACAGAGCAAGACCATATCAAGATAATAAGAAAATACTTTAAGCCTAGATGGCTTCACTGATGAATTTTATGAAGCATTAATAAAAGATCTTACAAAAATGTTTTCAGAAAATCCAGCAGAATGGAACAATTCCCAAACCATCTTATGAGTCAATAAAACTGACATGAAAATATGATGAGAACATTATAAAAAATAAAATCACAGGATAATCTTTCATCACCAGAGATGCAAAACTCCTTCACAAAATATTAGCAAATTCTATAGAGTGACATACAAAAAGGTTAACATATCACTACCAAAGGAGTCATCTCAATAATGAAAACCTTATTTTATGTTTGGAAATCAATTTACTTAAATGCATTAAGAATATAAAGGAGAAGACTATATTACCTCAATAGATACAGAAAAAATATAATATTCAGCATGGATTTATAATAAATTTCCTCAGCAATTTTAGATTAAGAGCATTAAGTCTAGAAAAAAATCTTTGAAAGAGAAAAAATTTTACACATACGAAAGCATTAAATTTAACAAAAGCAATTTGACAAATTATGTCTACTCATACTTTACTATTTTATTTGTATAAAACTCAAGAATAAGCAAAATAGTCATGGCAACATAAATCAGAGAATGGTCTCCTCAGTGGGACAGGTGGGAGGCCTGAGAATGGGAGGGATGAATGGAGACATGCAGAAAGATTGGGAATTGATTGGAAAAAAAAAGTAACGGTACTTTCCATGGTGATTTCTACATCTAATGTTGGATAGTGGCAAGTAATTGTACACAATTTCAAAACACATAAAACAAATAAGAACTTTGCATTTTATTGTGTAAGAATTATACACATAAATACTGAAGAAAAATATTAGATTTTCTGGTAACATTTTATTTTTATGGCTGGGTTCTGAAGCAGCCAGTTAAATGGGCTTGTTCATTTTGGTTTTGTTGGCCTGGTGCAAACATGACTTATGACACTGACTAATGATTTGCTGTCTTGTTTGCACTGTGTGTGATGCATATTTAAGTAACCTTGTTAATAGTATAGCATCAGGCAAACTCTAAAAGGAATTTTATTAATGTTTTATCCATTTAAAGAGTTTTCACAACCAAATTAAGTAATTTATCTGCAGCCAACTGTTTTTGCCTACAATGTTTAATACAACAAATATTTATTGAGTACCTATTATGTGTCAAGCATATTTTTAGAATATCATGGTATATCAGTAAATCAAAGAAAATTCTCTGTTGCTATGGACTCAGTCTTCCATTTTCTGTGCTAGTCTAGTTTTTCTTCTTTATGGTATTGCCTTATATTCTCAGACTCTAAGAGGTGAACTTACCCAGTGCTCTTTCTCAGATCTCTTTTATTTCTACATTAATTAACATAGTAATATTTTTTCTTATGGTTTTACACAACATCCATTCACTGATGAGTTCCAAATTATATCTCTATCTGACCTCCTCATGGAGCACTAGACTTGCTTATCCAACTCCTAACTTGACTTATACAATTGAATATCTAGTAAACATCTCAAGTATTCAAAATTGGGGTCACCAAGAACGCCAGTTGACCCAAGACAATCATTATTTACACTTATTGCCTTATTGTCTCTTCATAATTATTAAATACTGTTTCCATCAAACATCAAAGGGATCTTGATTTGTCTGATAAACACAGACATTCTATCCAAATTGCCCTATTGATTTCTCTCCTAAATTTATTTTCTTTCCATGGTCGTAATGGCAAATCAACTTATTCCAACACTCGGGTCCAAATAACAGGTTTCATTTTTGACTACTCTTATTTTCTTGTACTCCATCTGCCAAAAAATTCTAACAACGCTGATTTCAACATATGTACCAAATCTACTCAATGTATTATGTGCAAAAATCATTTCAGTTTTATTGATATCATTATTGAGACAGAGTCTTGCTCTGTTACCCAGGCTGGAGTGCAGTGGAATGATCTCGGCTCACTGCAATCTCCGACTTCTGTGTTAAAGCGATTCTCTTGCCTCAGCCTCTTGAGTAGCTGGGACTGCAAGTGCATGCCACCATGTCCGGCTAATTTTTGTATTTTTAGTAGAGGGGGGGTGCACCGTGTTGGCCAGGCTGGTCTCGAATTCCTGACCACAGGTGATCCACCTGCCTCAGCCTCCCAAAGTGCTGAGATTATAGGCATGAGCCACCATGCCAGGCATAGGTTTCTAATACTGTCATATTCCTTAACTGGTCCTCCTTCTTCGAATTTTTCAACCACATGGTATCCAGGATGCAGTTATTAAAATTTGAATTAAATTTTGTCATCCAGTTTCTCCAGCCCTTGAGTAGCTTCAGAACACACCCAGGATGAGGTTCACGTTGATACGTGTAATAACATTCTATGTAATCTTGCCTATGCAGGCCTCTCTGACTTAACTCCCTGACACTGTATCTTTTATTTACTCTGCTTTTGTCAAACATTACATGTTTGTTTATCTCAAATATGCCATGCATGGAAACTGAGAACTTTAAATTTTTGTCCTTACTTCCTGGAACACTCATTTTCAGATCTTCTAGTGTTAGCTTTCTCACATTCATTGAAATCTATGCTTAGGAGTTCTCTTGGTTGGATAACAAATAATCTATCTCAATTAATCTCTTACGTGTCTTCATTCCTAGACATTCAAAGTGTATTTAATTTACTCAGATTTAGAAAATGTACAGATTTAAAGTATGTCTCCTTCCTGGCATATATTCTATGTCTCCTTCCTGGCATATATTCTAAGATTGCAAAGATGAAGCTCTCCTTCCTCCAGAGAAAATGTGCTTATATTCCAAAGTAATAAAGATAACATTTCTCTCTGGAAGGGAAGATGGGTGGGTTTTCTGGCCTATCAGATCTTATCCCTGAGCATGAATAGGTTTTAAAATATCCGAGGCTCAGATTTTTTATCTGTATAAAGGTCATATTATTTCCTGGTTCTAACAGGTGTTATAATTACATAGTGAAGCAAACTAGAGCCTTGGGATTTGAAAGAATTTGATGAGAGTCCTGCCTCCTCTATCTAAAAATGTCTCTGAGCATTGTTCTAACCTATAAGCCTAAAATAGAAATGACATCCACTTCATGTGGTTGTGATATATATTCAGTGGATCCAGAGTGAAAGGGGGACTTCCGGGCAGTGCTTGGATTGGGAGTTTCTTAAGCTCAGTATTCTCAGCTTTGACACAGACCATTGTGTAACATTCACTTAGGCCACCTTCGCATCACCCCCATGAGACTTCAGAGGCTAAAAGAAATGATGCAAATGAATTCCTGTTAGCTGCTGTGCTGTAATACACTTTCTAAATCAACCTGGACTTATTAACTAAATCTGTGTAACAGGAGCCATACTAGAAGTTGCCACCACACTGCTTCGGAACTGCTTGGCTGCCTAATAGTTTTCTCAGAGATTGGATGATTTCCTTTTTCAAACCCTCAATCTCGGTAAAAAACATAAGGTCCCTCATGATTGGTCCCTATTTATATCTCAAATATATTTGCCTCTCTGTTTTATCTTTCCTATACTTCTACCCAAGTTCAATTCAGACTTAGCCACTACTATTCAGTCTAAAATAATTATCCTCTTTCTCAGTGCTTCATAGTCTCCACCACACTTCATAGAATACATTTCTACATTATCTATCAGGTAAAACATATTGATCTTTCAAAATTCAATTTGCCTCACTCATAAAAAAATGCTTCCCTCATAAGAATTGGCTACTTCCTTCTTTATGACCACTCTACGAAAATAAATTTCTTATTATTCTGCGTATGGCTTTTTGTTGCATTCATATTTGCACTCACAACTTTCCTTTCTAGACTCCCAGTTCTTTAGAAGCTACGATTTATTTAGTGCTTACTCTGTGTTCAGCAGTGCCCTTTTCAATCTAGATGCACTAAATATATATCACAATCATAGGAAGTAGATGTTATTTTTACTTTAGGCTTATAAATTGGAACACTGTTTAGAGACAAGCATTTGTTAAGTAGAAGAGGCAGGACTCTAAACAAAGTATTTCAAACCCCACGGTTCTAGTTAGCATCATTGTGTAGTTATAGCACCTACTAGAATCAGGCAATATCATGACCTTTATACTGATAAGATATCTGAGCCTCAGAAATTTTAAAACTTGTCCATGCTCATACGTAAGATTTGTTTTTTTGGAAATTCCAGATCGTTGTACGTGTTTGCTGCTCAGTAAGAGATTTACAGATAGATGAATGAATAAAGGTTTTCATGACCACATGAGATTACAGAGAAGAAATAAAGAAGACTCAGAAATGAAGCTTAGGTATTGAGATTTCAGGTTCAGTAAACGACCAACAGAAGCAGATGTATTGAGTGGAGGGAACTATTAGGTTCCCTATGGTGGGTTTTGTTTGCATTATTCTAAGTGTGAAGTGATCATGAGGTTTTCAAGAAAGATTTTCAACTGGCAGTTTGGGTCAATTTCAGTATAAACTCCAAATCTGTTTGCAGCAAATGGCTACTGGGCTAACTTAACTTATAGAAAACCTGTTTTTAATTTTTCACATTCTGACCCAGGTCTGTCAATCAAACTAAGTACTTTTTAACACCAGTTACTGAAAAGTGAGGCAAAATCTTATTTATTGGGCATATTGGGAAGATAAGAGAGTAATGGCACTATTGCTTCAGTGATTTAATAAGTAATTATTGATTATCCAGGATGTGTAGGATACTGTGATAAGCCACTGTTACACATTGGAAAGGGAAATTTGCATTTTAGAGAAAGGAACACACAGTTAATAACTATAAAAGTAAACATATTTATAAATAATATGTGGAATCCTATGAAGGAAATGAATACAAGGTCATGGTAAAATAATAATAATGATAATAAAAATAATAATTCCTGCCTACGTAATGGGTCAGGGGACCGTTTTGATCAGTTTTCAGGAAATTTATCTGAAGACATGACAGTTAAGCTAATTATAGAAGCTGATTAAATATATATGTATTAGTGAAAGAATCCAAGGAAGCATTCTCAAAACACAGACCAAAATGTGCGAGCATGAGGCAGGACAGCTTAGTATGTTCCATGACTGAGTGAAAGCCAGGATGGTAGAATGCTACTTTAAGCCTAATATGGCTCATATATATGTTGTTCTTTTTTTTTTTTTTTTTGAGGCGGAGTCTTGTTCTGTCACCCAGACTGGAGTGCAGTGGAATGATTTTGGTTCACTGCAAGCTCTGGCCTCCCAGATTCAAGTGATGCTCCTACCTCAGCCTCCTAAGTAGCTGGGACTACAGGTGCCCACCACACCCAGCTAATTTTTTTGTATTTTTAGTAAAGACAGGGTTTCACCGTGTTGGCCAGGCTGGTCTCAAACTCCTGACCTCGTGATCCACCTGCCTTGGCCTCCCAAAGTGCTAGGATTACAGGCGTGAGTCACCAGGCCCAGCACATGATGTTCCTTTATAGATCAATCCTAAGAAACTGGTAGCCCAGTTTGTTGTCATGCTTTGTTCTAATATTGATGTGAGATTTAACTAAATAATCTCTTATTTCGCAAAAGAGGAGATAGATTTGAGTCTCACATCATTACCCTGGCAATGAAAATGTGTCAACTGTTCATCCACCTTGCAAATGATACTGCCTGAGGACTCAACCCACTGTTGTCCAGTTAGCAAACTTCAGAACAAGATCAATCTATGGGATTCTCTCACATAAAGCCATTATATCAAAACTGTACATATGGAAGTATTTCTCATTGGCCTAATTTCTTATTTTTGGCTTAATTTCTTGATAGCTTGTTGCTTATCAAAACAGATGTTGGGGTCAGGTAGAATTGGTAATATGTTCAGGCTACATCTGTTAACTGTGTTACCGTGTTCCAATTTCTTAACTTCACAATACCTCCAATTACTTATAATCTAGAAAATAATGGATAATGAAGTAAGGCCTGTAGCATTCTTGTGAGATTTTAAGGAAATAATTCACATGAAGCCCTTAGCGAAATTGCTTAGTGTGTAGTATGCTTCAATAAATGTTAACTATTATTGCTCAGTTTAAAAAGTGTTTGCTCTGCTGACAAACAGAATTCTTCTATAGCCATATTCCATTGACTTATACAAAATATCTACTCTTTCATAGTTAAACTAAAATAGATTATGTCTGTTCATCGAACATGAATCTAATTTGTATTTCATGTTTACAAAGGTGAGAATTGAAAATATATGTCCATACTGTATAGTAAATTTCCACAAATTCAGATTTATAATTTTTTTACCTTTTTATTAATATCTTAACAATAATTATATACAAACAAAAGCATAATTTGAAGACCTATTCTGTGTAATTATATATCTAGTTAATTGAGCTTTAATGAAGTAAAAACAAATTATGAGAAATGATATTACTGACTAGGAAAACAAAAGGAAATTGTTAGTAAAAACAATTTAATATATATAAAGAAGTATGTGTAGGTGTGTGTGAACACATGTGTGCATTGGTGTCAGAAAGGGCTAAGAAAATGAGGGCTAAAATGTTGTTTCTTTATTGGTAGAGAGATTATTTAGAAATAAGCACAAAATGTAGAAGTTAATATAGATTGATTTTGATAGAGAATTTTAAAAGGTGATTACATCAGAGCTTAAGACCAAATATTCATTAGTTTTCTAAATTACCATTAAGAGCTACTACAGATTTAGATATTCAAGATTGCAAAGGACACTAAACTCTAGATGGTAAATAGTAAACATAATATAAAATTCTCACAGGCATGTCCACTCTGGTATCTAACAGGATACCTAATAGGTATCTCAACACATACAAATAAAATTCATATATTTGATATGCTTCTATTGCAATCTTACATTTATCTATTCTTTCATTTTCTTAGCACAAACTTTTCAATCACTTTTGACTAATCTCTTTTGTATTTCCTATCCAATCTATAAGCACATCCTGTGAAATGCACTTTGAAAATAAGTAAAAAATCTAACTATTTTTCATAATCACTACCACAGCTATAACAAAGACACTGTCAGCTCTCACAAAGATGATGGCAGTAACTTCCAAACCAGTGTTCCTGCTCCCTCATTTGTTCCTGTTCTTCATCCAACAACCAGAAAGATTAGATAATTACACATTTCTCTTCAAAACAATCAAGTAGCTTCTTGCTCACAGATATTAAGTCACAGTTTTCAGATGACCTACAAAGTCACCAACTATGTCCTTGATAACATTTTCCCTTACATCACGTGGGATCCAACCAACTTTGTCCTCTTTTTCTGTTACTACCCAATATATAATAATTTCTATGTTTTATAACTTGTCTTTTGTTCCAACTACATTGGAACTTTATCCAGGGAGATAGCTATGTTTACTGCTATAATCTCAGTAACTCAAGAACTCTACATGGTATATCATAGATACTTACTTAGTACTTATTTTTTGAATCAAGAAAATGAATCAATGTGAATGATTTATATAAAAATAGTACGTGAGTAGATAGATATAAATAATATGTCTTAAAAGTGTGTCATAAATGAAGAATTCTAAGCATAATTCCCCTTCACTCAAAAAAGAGACATGCAAGGTATGTGGATTATTTCTTAAAAATCATTATCCCAAAATATTTTGCTTAGAAAATAAATATAAATTCACACTAAAGAAGGAAAAGAGAAATAATATAAACCTTTTTCTGATACATCATAAAATTATGTTGTTTCCTTACCAGGAACACAGTTTGTAATATTGAACTATGTACTTCATTCCTCATCAAAGATAGAAGTAAAGTATAGCAAATCCAAAAAAGGAAATAGTCATAGTATTTTCAAAATAGTCTGGGTGCACAATTGGAATTAATGTAATCTAGATTGCTCACAAAAAGTCTAAACTCTAGCTCTAATCCAGACCTACTGAAAAATTAGTCTCTGAGAATGAGGTCCATAAATATTCACTTAAAAAAAATCTCGAATTTTACATATGTACCCTACATTTTGAGAAATATTATGTTACATAAGGATCTGTCTTTGGGCTTGGTTGGCAAAAGCCTACTTGATCAAATGAACCATGTGTCTGAACCAATGTTCCAAGTCTTATGTTAACATATAAGATATAAATTAAGAGAAATAGTTAATACATTAGTTTTAAACCTTTTGTGTAATATTATTGAATTCAATATTGTGAATAATACTGAATTTTCAGTATTAGCAAAAGCATATTTTAAATTTGGGGTTTATATTTACATCCAAAAATAATAACAAAATCTACTAAGATAAATTTTACTTGTATGTGATAATGAGAATTTCTATCTAATTCAGTAAGAAAGAAATGTGGATTTAAGTAAAACTTTATGAAATTAGTCTTAGGAATGCCAAAAATGTATTTGTAAAATAGATCTCTAAAATTAAATTAAAAATCACTGAACCCTGATGTATCTATGACTCTAAAGCCTAAAATGGCCTAGTTACATAGTGGTTTCTTAGATAGAAATTTTAAATAAATTAGCATTGAAAGAAGTTTATTTTTAAATAAGATTTACCTTTAAATAAAATGCATACATGGTCTTATTTGGATGCTTTTATATCACGTCAAGCTGTGGTATCCCTGAACAAAACTGACCAATGAAAGAAACAAAAGGCTGATATATATTTTAAAAACAGAAAAAGCAAAAGCAAACAATAGTCTATACATCTGTATATTTCTATCTGTCTATCTACCTGTCTATCTATCTATGCATCCATCCATCGATGTCTGATACATGTCACAATGTGAACATGATTGGGCAATATAATAATGAATAAAATAAGTAAAAAATAAAACATTGTACATTTTTACGCTGTACATTTTAATAGTTGCAAAAATAATAAATACTACATAATATAATATTAGGTATACATAGAAAATATAAAAAGATATAATGTAATAATAATGTTATTTAGGTGTTGGGGAGAAGCAAATGATAAGGTAGTAACAAGGATGTAGCCTCTAAATACAGTTAAACTTTTGTAAACTAGTTCTTAGGTTACGAAGTGGGTTCATGTGTTCTCACTAAAAATTTGACTTTTTGTCAAAATTTATATCTGATGACATAAAATAGTAATTCTCAAAATTATAAAATAGACCATTTTAGGATATTGAATGAGAATTTATCTTGACGATGATACAATACTTACTTTAGACACTGAAAACAATACACTGCCCAGCATTTTATTCAATAAGAAACACAGTCACTTAAAAAAAGGAATGGTGGAAAACAACTACAGTAAAAAACTACCACACAGCAACAGCAGAATCCATTCAGCTGCATATGAAGAGATTCAGGTTTTATTTGTCGTTTATCTAAATGACTTTTCTGAAAGGCTCCCCCACCCAACAGAAAACATGGTAAATTTCTTTACAATAATGTTCATCAATAATTAAATTCAATCTATAATGTAACATTCTTTTTTAAAAGCTCATCTTTCCTTTAGTTTCATTTTAACAACTTAGTTTATTATTCCTATTCACTTTTGAAATAGATATATATTCTGAGAATAGTGATCATACAATTTACAGTTTTATAAATAACTTTCTCATTAGTATGTTTTCACAGCCAAGAAAAAAGCAAGCATTCACCCAAAGGGGATTTATTCACGTTAAAAGGAGACAGATGTGCCTTCTAACATAAAATATGGAAAGGTAAAACTCGATAGAAATAAATGTGTGCCTACAGATGAATATGTGTATGTCCTTCTAAGGGGAAAAGGAATGTCTCTTTCTTCTGTGACTGAGGGTAAAATTTAGCTGTGCCTTTGGCTACGTTCTACTTGTAGAAGTTTTGTTCAGATCTGATTTTCAATGGAGGTTACTTGTGTAATAGGAAAACAGTACTCTTTGTGATACATTAACCAATTTGTCTGGAATCTTTGATGGCTCCAAATTATTTTCTCCCGTATTATACTAGCCGGGCGGGAAGAAATAGACAACTAAAAATAGGCATGCTAATGACAATGTTTTATTGACTAATTTGAATATATTTTAAAAGCTTACATATATTGAGTTCTTAAAATGTGCCAGGAACTGTTGTAAACAATAGATGCATATTAACTATTTTAATTAGCGACACCCTATGAGGTAACAACTATTATCGCCATGAAAAGAAGGAGATAGTAAGTCACAGATAAGTAAATTGTCCAGGGTCACAAAGCCAAAAGGGGTGGGGATCTAAAATCTGCAGCTATTTAGTTTAACTGCAGACCCTAAACTCTTAACTATTATACAATAATATCAAGGTTTGTTAAAAAATTATTCTCAACTGCAGAATTCAATATCCTGAAAGGCAAGCACAAGTAAAAATATAATGTAGGGAAGACACATTTTCAAATGTTTAAAATACTAGTATACATCGAAAATTAAAGTCAACATAATTATTTATCTCTCTATATATGCGTTTACTTGTTAAATAATAACATAATTTTTAAAATTCTGCTTCATAGTTACAAAATACGGTAGTATTTTAAAATGTATAATCTTTGTAAATATAGAATCAGTAATGTCCTATATTTATTCTGACCCTGTGATAAACAATTAATGTTCCTTTGTGAAACTACTGAAATTGTAAAAACTGATTATCCTTAACCTTTGTGGGTTAAGACAATACCAGTGAATTCACTGGACTTCTTATACTAAAGCTTCATAAAAATGTTGAGAAAAAATAAAATTGAGTCATGTTGATTTTGATTCTTTCTAGTACCCTGACAGAAAAGAAATGGTGTCAAGATTTTGTTTATTCATATGTGCATAGAGTCATTCCACATATTTCTTTCTGAGCCTATAAACCACAATAATAAGAATAAACAAACAAAAAAATTAATTGCTCTGTGTCAAATAACAGGAATAGAAAGCTGAGAGAGAAAAAAAAAAAAAAAAAAAAAAAATACACTGCTCCAGCCTTAGGAATTCAGAATCCAGAGAACTTGCTCTAAGCTTGTGTTTGTACTGCTAACATACATACAATTTGAGAAAATAATTATGTAGATTCTAGTTCTAGACAACAAGTCAGCAAACTATGGCCCAAAGGTTGAATATGGCCTGCCTGTTTTTGCAATGTTATGCCTGCTTGGTGATCTAAAAAACTCCTTTTCTTTTCGTCCTTAATGCTGAAAAAAAAAGAGAGAAAAATAATATTTTATGACACATGGTAATTCAGGAAAATCAAAGTTTAGTGTTCATCAATAAGGCTTTTTTAACCACAGCCATGCTAATTCTTTTATATATTGTCTATGGCTGTTTTTTGAACTACAAGGACAGATTTGAGTAGTTATGAAGGATGGTATGGACTGCAGAGCCTAAAATATTTGCCATGTATACCTTTACAGAAAGATTTATTGCCCTTTATATTTATTATTGAAATATGAGATTAATTGATAAATTATCTCACTGTGTGAATTGAGTAATTTACATTGAAATAATCATTTTCTGAATAAGTTAGTGAAGTCTTCTTAATTAGAATTTCAGATGCTGCAATTTTAAACAGTAGTAGCGCTGATAATTGCAATCTTCACTTAAAAATAAGGTAAATGTTGCATTTCTCTTTTCATATATACCATATCTTGTATTATTAATGTAATATGTCTTTCTTTAATTATAATGTAATTTTAAAAAAATCTAATGTATTGTTTTTATCCTCAAAATTTTGACATTTAAATATGAAGAAATAATTACTTCTCAAAACACAGGCCATTATGTCTTTGGATCTAATTTTTTATTTTATTTTATTTTTTTGTAATCACTAATGTTAAGATAGATGGAGGTTGGGAATAAGGTTAATGCTGAGTGGTTTAATTATACCTCAGATTCTCCAAGAGCAGTTTTGTTTTAACCTGATTATATTCCCAGACTTTCCTGACTGGTTTTCTTAGAAGACTTTAATTTTCTTCTAGCTGACAATATTAATAATTAAATTCATATTGATGACCTAGAACAAAACAGTGGTTTTACCCTAGCTAAGCTATTGCTCTACAATTTAAATAATGTTAGAGTCTATGCTGGTAGACCAAAGCTCTCCCTCCAGGCTTATTCTATTGGAAACATTCCTGGATTGACTCCATGAAACCTTCACTAATTGTAAAGTTAAGGTACACACATAAGAAAGGGTAATACACTCTTCATGAATTAGTGGGAATGTTTTTAATTGATTCAAACTGTATGATGTAATTTCACTAGGAATATTACCACTGAGTTTTCTATTCAGTTTATGGTATTTTATAAGGTAGTTTTAATAATCTTTTCTCACTTTTTTTTACATTGCCAGTGATTTCATATGTAAACATGGTTTCTTTTATCATTTATATTTACATCTGGCTCTACCAAATCTACGTTGGCAGCTCCAAATTCCCTCTTGATTGCCAAATCTGTGTCTCCAAGGGTCTGTTGAATATTGTCCCTGTATATTTCACAGGCAACTTAATCTCATTATCTTCAAATCTGCATTCATCCATTTTCCTTTCCTTCTCCAAATTCATTTCATATTTAGTATTTTTAGTATCAGTGAATGGCATCAGTGACTTCTTAGTTTTCTAAATCCAAAGTATTGGCATGATTCTAGATATTTTCCTCACAATGTTAAGTGGCCACACACGATAAAGAATATAGAGTACTAGAAGGAATTCAGAAGAGTCACAAAATCAGCTACAGTAAGGAACATCCACAAACCCTGGGGAGATGGGATTATCTGATTTCTAGAGTCAACACATTACTATATTAATAACCTTAAGTTTTCAAAAAATATGATGTCTAGAAATAAACAACAAAGTATGGCCCACAAATGTGGGGGAAAAAGCAATAAATAGAAACTGTCCCTGAAGAAAGCACAAACATTGAACTACTAGACAGAGACAAATCTACTTGAGTGATTCTATCAGATTCTCTTGAAATCGCTGTTTCCTTATATTTCTTCTCACCTAGTCTGGGAGTTCATGGGGATTAGTGATAATGCATGTCAGTCTAATAACTAAGACCGTACTTGATGTACAAATCCACTGCAGAGGAAAAACTTAAAATGGAAATTTGCATTAGGTTGGTGCAGAGTAATGGCAAAACCCACAATTACTCTTGTGTCAGCATAATAGATGCTTACTAATTATCTGTAATCATAAAGCTAGTTCAAAATGAGGATGGTAATTTCCCTGAGAAGAAGGATCAAGAAGGAATATAATCGACAGGTAATGTTTCAGGTATTCACTTTCGGGGTAGCCAGACAAAGCCCTACTCTGAGACATTAAAGACCTTACTATACCTCCAAGGAAACATGATTGGCACAAGCAAAACAAGTACAATATGAGATTTTACAAATGGAAATACAGAACATTAAATCCTTTATTGGATAAAAAAAAGTCAAATGTAAGAGTGAATGCTATAAAAAGAGCTAAATGGGAAGTTGTGAGTGGATCTGGGCCTGAATAACCATTACTAAACCTCTTTTGCGGAAGTGATTCATTAACTCCCCATCTGCACACTGAGTTCTGCCACATCCAATTGAGTTGTTATCAAAATAAACGTGGTTAACAGATGTCCCCAAAGTCAAAGACAATTAATTGAATATGATGGAGCAAAAAGACATTTCAAAATTATCAGGAATTTGCAGAATCTGACGGCTAGAAAAATGGTAGTGTTTCTAACAGGATAAAAAAGATAGAGGGACAGTTTATTGTGAATGAAAGATGATAACATTAGGACTGTACATGTTATGTTTGAAGAAGGTCTGAAATATAGATATAAAAATTCCAGAATACAGGAGTGAAGACTGTCCCTTCTTTATATGAACTTAGGGTTTTGCAAATAAAGTAGATGCTGTTAAATTCACTAGTGAATTTCAGATAACGAGGTCAGGAGTTCGAGACCAGCCTGGCCAACATAGTGAAACCCTGTCTCTACTAAAAAATACAAAAATTAGCCAGACATGGAGGCGAGCGTCTGTAATCCCAGGTACTCAGGAGGCTGAGGCAGGAGAATTGCTTGAACCAGGGAGGCACAGGTTGCAGTTAGTTGAGAACATGCCACTGCACTCCAGCCTGAGTGATAGAATGAGACTGTCTCAAAAAAAATGTATATTTATATTTATAAAAATATATAAATATTTAGATATCATAAATATATAAATATCATACCAATTAGAGTATGAGATGAGATGTATGGACTGTCATCTATATGTCAAAACATATATAAGTATACATATATGTTTATTTATAAAACATATATATTTATATTTATTAAAATATATACATATGTGTATATATATCTATATATCAAGGGCCTAATACATACTAGGGAATACATGCTGAGTATAGATGGCTAAACACTATCTACAAAGTTGCTGCCTTATGGAGCATATATCATAGTAAAATTATATATATATATACATATATATATGTATGTCAGTCAAGTAATGGTCTAAAGTTTGACTTTAAAATATCGGTGTATATGTGCTTTACAAACGAATAATCATATATTTTTTCCCTTCAGTTTCTCAGCAGATTAATTCACTGTTATTATTAACTTTATAACAAGTTCCATATGTTGCCACCAAGTGGAAGCATTTTTTTCTGAGATATTCATACTCCTTCCTTAGTTTTTATTTAATTTATGAACCAAAGATGTGTGAATCACTGAGGCACAACTAAAATGACAAGTATACCAAGATATATACAAGGATATCCCTATGCCAGAAAGA
>NW_016804511.1:0-13333 GCF_001698545.2 Rhinopithecus bieti
AAAAAAAAAAAAAGCAATCTGAAACTCTTTTAAAGGGAGATTATCGCGATTATCGCACTACCTTTTAGACATGGTATTATATTGTCTACTTTTATTTTATTTTATTTTTTGAGAAATAGAGAACCGATCTCCGACTAACTGGTCTAGGTCCTTAAAGTACTATATAACACTGAGACAATATCAGATCCTGACACCAGCAAAGCATAAGTTGTACTGATGTCTATGAATTAAAAGTTGATGTTATGCAGTCAATAGCAACATACAATGTTACATACGCTGATGCACAGTGTTTGAAAACACACACTTTAGGTTCACAAAGATCTGTGCAAAATTTGGGTTTCGGCTTTGCCTCTTGTAAAGTTTCTGAACCTAAGCAAATTACCTAAATCTACAAGTCTCTGTGGCTAGATATCCAAAAATATAACTTATTTCATAGTTTTGTTGTGGAAGCTTAATAAGATAATATTTGTCAAATACGTAACTGAAAGCAAATGTCACTGTTAAGGTTGCTATTTTAAGGTGCTGAAGATTCCCATATTTAAAATTCTGTGACAACATACTAACTAAAGTAAAATTTGAAATTTAAGAGATTTTCCTGGATGAATCTCAAAGTTAATTTTATGCCAAAGAGAGCTATATTTTTGTGAATAATGCATTTAAAACAGCAAATAACACATTTGCTTCAATAAAAATGTCTGAGTTTTTATGCTTAATTTACGTTGAGTTCATTTTATTAGCATTTCCGAAATATAACGCAATGCACATATAACGTTTTAAATGCATACATTGATAAATGAATCCCACAATAAAATACTAATGCCCACACTTGTATACATATGTTCAATCTTTCAAAAATACATATTTTGAGGTAGAAAACTGTTGAGTAACAAGTAATTTAGTTCAGACAAAGCTGAGATAAATTAATTGTATTCATCATGATACTTAATTAGGTATCTCTTAAGTACTGGTGTTTGACAAACACCACTAGGTTTTAATAAAACATTTTTTTTCCTTGAGCATTTTAAAATAAGAAAAGTAGCATAATAAAGCTCTACTCTTGTTAATGAATTTATACTTATCAGAAAGCTGTGCATCTTCTGTGTAAAATGGGAGACAAAATAAAATTTAAAATATTGTAGTTTAAGTGGAAAATTCTAAAAAGAAAAGCTTCAGATTAATAGAGAACTGAGAATAAGCATGCAGAAATATATTACGTGATTTAAATATTAAAAATCGAGAAGTCACATGAGTTTTATACTACTAAATAGGCATAACTGATCTATGAATCAATTGTATTCAAACTGACTTTAATTCAGGTAGCAGTGACATACAGACATTCTTACTTTTCAAATAGGATGCTTCATAACTAATGAAGGTCAATGTTCACTTTGTCTTCATGCCTACTCTGTAGTTTGAGAACTTTCTTTTAAAAGTTAGAATATGTGATAAATAATATTTCAGCTCTCTATTTTTTGTGCCCTCCAAGCATCCACTTAGGATTGAAGTATGGACAGGAAATAATTATGCTGTCAAAAATTTATTCCCTTGCTTTTTATATGTCATATCTTTTTATTTTAGAATTTTGTAATGCCTTTTATTTTTACTTGGCTTGTTATCTATCATGCCACATATAACATGTAAATTATATATATTTAAGTGATAAGAGTGTAAAGAAATGAAAATTACTTGGATAGTTACTAGATTTTGACAGTGGATTATGTTTTATATGCTTAAATCATTTATTTTTTTCACAGCATCCAAAGTAAAGGGTAATGACAAAAGTCTTGATTTTCAGCAGTCAACTGATACACATAAAATGAATTTCATTTTTTTCTTTGCAATAATCCTCTTCAAAAGTGTAAGATTTGTATATGACAAATAAATATGGGAAATTTAAAAGAGCAGCTGATTAAAGAAGGTTCCAATACATTTGATTTCATTTTATTTAAAAGATGAAATTACCACCTTAGTAACATGAAAACATCTAAGATTTTTCTACACAATCAAGATTTTTTCATCTTAGCATTTAATTTGATAACCCTGTTTATATTTGTACTGCTAATCAGAATGGTAAGATGAACTGAAGAGGCAGAAATGTAATTAGGAAATCTTTCATTGTGTAAATATTCAGAAATGGGGAAGTGTTCACTCCAGCTCTATTAAGAGTTTCATTTCATAATTCTCAATTGATGGATATGCAGTTCTGACTACATCATGCTTATTCATACAGAATTCAGAAAATTAAAAAATTCAGAGAGGCTTTAAAAATCTCAAGATGAGACAGCACAGCACTTTGAGGATAATCAGCTTATTTTAATTTTTTAATGGGGCAGGAGAGAGACTCATGAAGTTACTGACATAAGATAAATTGCAGAAGAACAAATCGACTCTAACATTGTCAAAATTCAGAAGAATCTTATATTATCTGATGTTTTTGCCAGTTGGTAATATCTTACCCAAATCCCCCAAAATCACCTCTTACTTCATGGAATAAAGACCTAGGTTTCTTAATCCAGTACCATGCCTGAAGAACAAGATTTTAGACATAAATAATATACTATGAAAGAATATTATGATCTCATTTTCCTATGGGATCATATATCATTCATCTTAAATTCCATGAACATATTTCCAACTGATTTTTTTTTTAATTTTTGTAAGATAATTTGAGATACAAAAGAAGTAAATATTTCATTCTTTATAGTAATAAGNTATTTTGTGAAAACTTTATCTAAAATCATCATTCTTTATATTTGTAAATTTTCTCAACATTTTATATAACATTGTCTAAACAGATTGAAATCTTAAGTAAAGGAGAACATTTAAAAATGTTTATGTCTTCAGCATGTGGTAACTATTTTAATATTTCACTTAATCATTACAAATATCCTATAAGTAAAAGCATTAATTCCATTTATAGGTTAAGTATCTCGGATGTTTGATACCTATTCCAGGGACAAAATTAAACTAAATTTTTCTCGGCCAGGCGCAGTGGCTCAAGCCTGTAATCCCAGCACTTTGGGAGGCCGAGACGGGCGGATCATGAGGTCAGGAGATCGAGACCATCCTGGCTAACACGGTGAAAACCCGTCTCTACCAAAAAATACAAAAAACTAGCCCGGCGAGGTGGCGGGCGACTGTAGTCCCAGCTACTCGGGAGGCTGAGACAGGAGAATGGCGTAAACCCGGGAGGCGGAGCTTGCAGTGAGCTCTGAGATCTGGTCACTGCACTCCAGCCTGGGCGACAGAGCGAGACTCTGTCTCAAAAAACAAACAAACAAACAAACAAACAAACAAAAAACTGAATGTTTCTCTGTTTAATGTCTATGTGTCTATTTTTAAACTATAACTTCCCAAACTTAAAGATTTTGTATTAAATCTCGGAAATATAAATGGAAATTCTATGCTTCTATTTAAAGTTGTATTTCTCAATTCTTTATACACATGTTAGTGTATTACTCATTTATAAGCTCAGTACTATCTGGAATTGAAACCAGTTCTAAACTTGTAAATATTTATGTCATGATGCCTTAGAACTTAGATTAATATCAAGCTATTGTTATTTTTGCTTTCAGTTTTTACCCAAATTCTTTCCCTAAATTCAACTTATTGTGGCCAAAGAACAAAGTGGAGTTCCTCATCTCAGCTTATTATCTCTTGGATTTGGATCTAGTTCATCTAAATATGCCTGCTCTTGCCCTAGTTGAATGTCTTGGACCTGAGGCTTCACTTGGTTTAATCTATAATAACTGCCTTCAATATTTGAACCTCTGAAGTTACTCCCCACTATATCAACTGTAAATATGTATTATCTTAGTTTTGTTGTAAATTCTATTTCTTTAATTATTTCTATTATCAAAGTGAAATTCTAAGTACTCTCTAGTGTTCTATTTTTCTTCTAAATTTTTTCTTCTAATTTTCTCCTCGCTTTAAAATGAAGGTGCAACAGGGTTTTCAGGTTTGTATGATAGTTTGAAATGAGCAAATTCCATGCATTTTCTCTTCATCCTTTTTGTTAAATAATTTCAATTTTTATTGTAGATTCAGAGAGTACAAGTGTAGGTTTGTTACATGGCTGTATTGCATAATCCTGAGGTTTGGAATACAGAGGATCCCATCTCTAAGGTAGTGAGTATAGTACCTAATAGGTAGTTTTTCATCCTACACTCTCCTTTCTCCTCCCCCTTCTAGTAGTCCTTATTGTCTATTATTCTCATCTTTTTGTCCATGTGTACTCAGTATTTGACTCCCATTAATAAATGAGAGCATTCAGTAATTTTTTTTCTATTCCTGCACTAATTCGCTTAAAATAATGGCTTCCAGCCACATCCATGTTGCTGCAAAGAACATGATGTCATTCTTTTTATGGTTGCATAGTATTCCATGATGCATATATACCACATTTCCTTTTTCCAATCCCCCATTGATGGGGCACCTAGGTTGACTCCATGTCTTTGCTATTGTGAATAGCATTGTGATAAATATATGAGTGCATGTGTCTTTTTGGTAGAAAGATTCATTTTCCTTCAGGTATATACTCAGCATTAGGATTGCTGGGTTGAATTGTAATTCTAAGTTCTTGAGAAACCTCCTAACTGCCATCCACAGTGGCTAAACTAATTTACATTCTACCAATAGTATATTCTACCAGTATAAATCTTCTGACCTCGTGATCTGCCCTCCTCAGCCTCCCAAAGTTCTGGGATTACAGGCGTGAGCCACCGTGCCCAGCTGAGTGCAGCAGATTTTATAGACAGGCTTGAGGAGGCAGTATCTAATTTACATAGGACCCACATATTAGTTGGACCAGGTATGACATTTCAAGGAAGCTGGCCACTCCGCCCTAATATTCTTATTATGCAAATGGAGTCTTTGCTTGCCTGATGCCATGTTGCCTGCTCCTTACTGTATATGTGGCTGGCAAAGAAGATGTAGCTGCCATGTTGCACATGCCTAGCTCCAGGTAGCCTTTCCCTATTGGCACAGCATTCACCTGGGCAAGCTTCTAGCTTGATTGTCTATGTCTGCAGCCTGATTTTATAGACCACTCTTTTTTAGAAAAGGGAGTGATTTGGAGGCTGCTTTTCATTAAAAGGAAAGCCTTACCGAGGACTTCCTTACCCTCATTATCTGCCTAAATAATTTCTTTTTAACTCCTATATCAGTTTTATTTATTTAGTTATCACATTACTGGCATTAAGATTAATTTTATTTTGTTTACTTGGTACTTTCTTATAAAACTAGAGCAAGTCGTGTGCCTTAGAATGACATTTGGACAGGGTACTACCAAGGACCCTATGCAAATCAATTGTTTCAAAACCTGATTTAAGTTCAGGCTTCTACTTATATGCCATAAGCACCACCATCTTTCTCATTATAATGCTTAAAAATACTTATTATAATTGCCTATTTATTATTAATAATTTGAATAACTACTGACCAGCTTTTATTTTATTTGCACTGCTGGCTAACACTAATCAGATATCCATAATCTATGCTTTTACATTAAGTATAATTCCCCTTAATATTTGTTTCTCTGTTTAATAAATTTTTATAACTGACTGCTCATTAATTTGTTCCTCAATAAAACTTACTGAGGACATAATATGTGTTAGGCCCAGTTAAATGCTCTGGAAATGTACAGAAGAAAATTAAACAATAGTTTTTCTTAATGAACACTCACTCATATAAACCAGAAGCAGTAAAGATTAAGCTAAGATTAAATGTATGAGAAAAACATATGTAAAAATCGGTCTACTCACCTAAATTAATAAATGACCTCTGTTGGAAGATGGGGTAATGAGAGGAAAGGGGATTATAAGGAGAATAAGGAAAAGTTTGGGAGTGATATATCTATTCTCTATCTTGATTGCGATGTAGGTTTTATAGGCGTATACATATGACAACACTTATTAAACTGTATCCTTAAAATGCTTATTATACACCTACTATGCAAATAGTTCTTCAGTTTATTACAACTTATTTAAAGCGACCCAGAATTTATAGATTTATGCATTTCAAAAAAGAGAGAACTGTTGGCTGAGATTGTCAGAGCTAATTTTGTGGGGAACTAGTAACTGAAGTTTCTACTCAAGGATATGTAAGATTCACAGAGATTAAGAAGAGGTAAGAAGCCCAGTGCGTATTAATAGCCCTATGGTTTTGGATTAAAAACAAAATAAAGCAAAACATCTGGACCAATGATTATACTAATAGAGTTGACCTTGCTTGGACCACACATTGAGGAAGGAATGTAAACAGAGATGTTTAAGTGATGCTGGGTTGAACTAAATATGTAATGATCAGAAATGATTCACTGTAACTTTAAGTATCTAGATACATAAAACTTTAAGAAAAATATAGTGATTAAAGGTTAATTTTGAGTTTTAAAATCCTTTTTGGCGTCAAACAATATTTAATCCAATTTTGATATTTTCAACTGTAATTGTAAAAGAAAGTGTCAAAGTAATTATTTGTTTTAGTTGTGTATTGTCATTAGATGTTTGTAAAAGTCTACACTAAATTACTTGATGTGTTATTTAAAAAGGTTACTTTTCCCTAGAACGGAAAAAAAAGTCTTCTCTTTTCTTGTTCAATGAATAAGATGCAAATACTTTGAAAACTTATTTTCTAATCAAACTTTAACAAAGAGATATCCTCCATAGCTCAACTTTACTGGGCAGTTCAAAGTCAATTCATAATGTAATTCCTTCTAAAGGAAAACGAAGTAGAAATCACATCTGGTTTAAGAAAGTAAACAAATGAATTTCATTTTGTTTTGGCTGTTTTAACACAAAATACTGATTTATGCAACTGTCACGTTTGAATGCATACAACACAACTTTCTCAGATTGAATCCAATTGATTTTCTATAACAATGTCAAGCATTCAATACATCACAGGAGCAGTGAGACTGTAATAAATAATCCTTTCAGAAAGAAAGTGATTCTTCTCTCCTTAAACACATAGGTAAATATTGGTTGGTTTTGCTCTCTCTATAGAAACTAGAGTGTTCTGAGCCTTCAATTTTAGAATGTCCTTTATTTCTAACCATTTCTTAAGAAATATCATTTCCCCTGATGACCTTTTTTTCAGCATTGCCTTTGAGACAATGGTTAGAATTAATTTAAGTTTGAGTTAAGGCCCATGGAGTCACATTTGAAAAAGGAAACGAAAATATTTCAATTCCAGATCATCCTTAAAGAGTTGATCCTACAGAACTGACTGTCACTTTACTTCACCAAAGGTAGGAAATGTACAGTGTACCAGGTAAGCCTGTGAGTCAACTTTGATTGTACTTACGAGTATGGCAGAAGAGTAGCATTTCAGAATACCATTTTTCCTGAAAAAAAAAAAAAAAAAGCGAACAAGTTTTATACCTAGACCTCTGAATAGAATTATTCTGAATTTCTATGTGTTTTAAGTATTACTGTTACTGGCAGCAAATCTGTACAGGTCTATAGCAGTTACAACCTCAGTTCTTGGCTCCACAGAAGAAAGACTTGAACTTAGCTGGGTATAAGGTAGAAGGGGAGATCAGGGCAAGTTTTAGAGCAGGAGTGAAAGTTTGTTAGAAAACCTTAGAGCCAGAATGAAAGAAAGTAAATTACACTTGGAAGAGGGCCAAGTGGGTGACTTGAGAGACCAAGTGCATGATTTGACCTTTTGACTTGGGGTTTTGTATGTCGGCATGCTTCCCGGGTCTTATGTTACCTCTCTCCTTATTCTTTCCTTGGAGTGGGCTGTCTGTATGTGCAGTGGCCTGCTAGCACTTGGGAGAGGAGCAGGCACAGTGTGTCTACTGGAGTTGTATGCATGCCCACTTGAAGCATTCTTCCCTTACCAGCCATATGTTCCAGGAAGGTCATACACCAGCTAAACTCCACCATTCTGCCTCTTAATGCACAGGCTTGAGCCCACTTGCCCAACTGCTGAGATCTTATCAGGAAGCTGCTATTTACTAGTCTCAACTGTTTCTGTTTATTGAGAGACTACCTTTCCCTGGCACTGACTGTGATCAATTATTGTTTTGGAGAGATAGTTAACAATTGCCTATCACCTAATGGTCACCTGACATTCCTGGTGTTTGTGCAGGGGTGAGCCCTCTCTCGTCCTGCTTATGTCTGACTAGCTACCTACTGTAATGTTATTTTAGTAATAATCTTTTATGTCATATTTTATTCTTGTAATGTTATTATTATTATTTTTAACTATATATTAAGTTCTGGGATACATGTGCAGAGTGTGCAGGTTCATTACATAGGTATATACGTGTCATAGTGTTTTGCTGCACCCATCAACCTGTCATCTACATTAGGTATTTCTCTTAATGATATCCCTCCCCTTGCCCCCAACCCCCTGATAGGACACAGTGTGTGATATTCCCCTCCGTGTGTCCATGTGTTGTCATGGTTCAACTCCCACATATGAGAGAGAACATGCTACGTTTGGTTTCCTTTTCCTATTTTAGTTCACTGAGAATGATGATTTCCAGCTTCATCCATGTCCCTGCAAAGGACATGAGCTCATACTTTTTTATGGCTGCATAGTATTCCATGGTGTATATATACCACATTTGGGTTGGTTCCAGGTCTTTGCTATTGTAAGTAGTGCTGCAATAAACATACATTGCATGTGTCTTTATAGTAGAATGATTTATATTCCTTTGGATATATACTCAGTAAATGGGATTGCTGGGTCAAATGGTATTTCTGGTTCTAAATCCTTGAGGAACCACGACACTGTCTTCCACAATGGTTGAACTAATTTACATGCTCACCAACAATGTAAAAGTGCTTCTATTTCTCCATATCCTCTCCAGCATCTGTCATTTCCTGACTTTTTAATGAACACCATTCTAACTTGCGTGAGATGGTATCTCATTGTGGTTTTGATTTGCATTTCTCTAATGTTCAGTGATGATGAGCTTTTTTTTCATACATTTGTTGGCCACAATAATGTCTTCTTTTGGGAAGTATCTGTTCATATCCTTTGCCCACTTTTTGATGGGATTGTTTTTTTTCTCTTGTAAATTTGTTTAAGTTCTTTCTAGATTCTGGATATTAGCCCTTTCTCAGACAGACAGATTGCAAAAATTTTCTCCCATTCTGTAGGATGCCTGTTCACTCTAATGAAAGTTTCTTTTGCTCTGCCAAAGCTCTTTAGTTACATCTATTAGATCTCATTTGTCAATTTTAGCTTTTGTTGCAATTGCTTTTGGTATTTTAGTCATGAAGTCCTCACCCATGCCTATGTCCTGAATGATAATGCCTAGGTTTTCTTTTCTTTTCTTTTCTTTTCTTTTTTTTTTTTGAGGTGGAGTCTCGCTCTGTCGCCCAAGCTGGAGTGCAGTGGCCGGATCTCAGCTCACTGCAAGCTCCGCCTCCCGGGTTTACGCCATTCTCCTGCCTCAGCCTCCCGAGTAGCTGGGACTACAGGCGCCTGCCACCTCGCCCAGCTAGTTTTTTTGTATTTTTTAGTAGAAACGGGGTTTCACCGTGTTAGCCAGGAGGGTCTCGATCTCCTGACCTTGTGATCCGCCCATCTCGGCCTGCCAAAGTGCTGGGATTGCAGGCTTAAGCCACCGCGCCCGGCCCACCCTAGGTTTTCTTACAGGGTTTTTATGGTTTTAGGTCTTATGTTTAAATCTTTAATCCAACCTGAGTTAATTTTTTGTATAAGTTGTAAGAAAGGGGTCCAGTTTCAGTTTTTTCTACATGGCTAGCCAGTTTTCCTAAAACCATTTATTAACTATGGAATCATTTACCCATTGCTTATTTTTGTCAGGTTTGTCAAAGATCGGATGGTTGTACAAGTGTGGTGTTATTTCTGAGGCCTCTGTTCTGTTCCGTTGGTCTATATATCTCTTTCCGTATCAGTACCATGCTGTTTTGGTTACTGTGCCTTGTAGTATAGTATGAAGTCAGGTAGCGTGATGCCTCCAGCTTTTTCCTTTTTGCTTAGGATTGTCTTGGCTATATGGGTTCTTTTTTGGTTCTATATGAAATTTAAAGTATTTTTTTTCTAATTCTGTGAAGAAAGTCAATGGTAGCTTGATATGAATAGCATTGAATCTATGTATTACTTTGGGCAGTATGGCCATTTTCACATTTTCATTGATTCTTCCTATCCATAAGCATAGAATGTTTTCCCATTTCTTTGTGTCCTTTTATATTTCCTTGAGCAGTGGTTTGTAGTTCTCCTTGAAGAGGTCCTTCACATCTCTTGTAAGTTGTATTCCTAGGTATTTTATTCTTTTGGTAGTACTTTTGAATGGGAGTTCACTCATGACTTGTTTCTCTATTATTGGTGTATAGAAATTCTTGTGATTTTTGCATATTAATTTTGTATCCTAAGGCTTTGCTGAAGTTGCTTATCAGCTTAAGGAGATTTTGGGCTGAGACGATGGGGTTTTCTATATAGACAATCATGTCATCTGCAAACAGAGACAACTTGACTTCCTATCTTCTTACTGGAATACACTTTATTTCTTTCTCTTGCCTGATTGCCCTGGCCAGAACTTCCAATACTATGTTGAATAGGAGTGGTGAGAGAGGACATCCTTGTATTGTGCCGGTTTTCAGAGGGATTGCTTCCAGCATGCGTCCATTCAGTATGATTTCGGCTGTAGTTTTTTTCATAAATAGTTCTTATTATTTTGAGATGTGTTCCACCAATACCTAGTTTATTGAGAGTTTTTAGCATGAAGGGGTGTTGAATTTTATTGAAGGCCTTTTCTGCATCTATTGAGATAATCATGTGTTTTTTATCATTGGTTCTGTTTATGTGATGTATTGTGTTTATTGGTTTGCATATATTGTACCAGCCTTGCATCCCAGGGATGAAGCCAACTTGATCGTGGTGGATAAACTTTTTGATGTGCTGCTGGATTTGGTTTGCCAGTATTTTATTGAGGATTTTCACATCGATGTTCATCAGGGATATCAGCCTGAAATCTTCTTCTTTTTTTTTTTTTTTTTNATTGCTTCCAGCATGCGTCCATTCAGTATGATTTCGGCTGTAGTTTTTTTCATAAATAGTTCTTATTATTTTGAGATGTGTTCCACCAATACCTAGTTTATTGAGAGTTTTTAGCATGAAGGGGTGTTGAATTTTATTGAAGGCCTTTTCTGCATCTATTGAGATAATCATGTGTTTTTTATCATTGGTTCTGTTTATGTGATGTATTGTGTTTATTGGTTTGCATATATTGTACCAGCCTTGCATCCCAGGGATGAAGCCAACTTGATCGTGGTGGATAAACTTTTGATGTGCTGCTGGATTTGGTTTGCCAGTATTTTATTGAGGATTTTCACATCGATGTTCATCAGGGATATCAGCCTGAAATCTTCTTCTTTTTTTTTTTTTTTTTGGTTGTGTCTCTGCCAGGTTTTGGTATTAGGATGATGATGGCCTCATAAAATGAGTTAGGAAAGAGTCCCTATTTTTCTATTGCTTGGAATAGTTTCAGAAGGTATGGTACCAGCTGCTCTTTGTACCTCTGGTAGAATTTGTCTGTGAATCTCTCTGGTCCTGAGATTTTTTTGTGTGGTATGCTATTAATTAGTGCTTCAATTTCAGAACTTGTTACTGGTCTTTCCAGGGATTCTAATTCTTCCTGGCTTAGTCTTGGAGGGTGTATGTGTACCGGAATTTATCCATTTCTTCTAGATTTTCTAGTTTATTTGCATAGACATGTTTGTAATATTCTCTGCTGGTAGTTTGTATTTCTTTGGGATCAGTGGTGATATCCCCTTTATCACTTTTATTGTGTCCATTTGATTCTTCTCTCTTTTCTTCTTTGTTAGTCTGGCTAGCAGTCTATTTTGCTAATCTTTTCAGAAAACCAACTCCTGGATTCATTGATTTTTTTGAACAGTTTTTCATGTCTCTATCTTCTACATTTCGGCTCTGATCTTAGTTATTTATCATCTTCTGCTAGCTTTTGAATTTGTTTGCTCTTCCTTCTCTAGTTCTTTAATTGTGGTATTAGGGTGTCAATTTTAAATCTTTCCTGTTGTCTCCTGTGGCCATTTAGTGCTATAAATTTCCCTCTAAACACTGCTTTTTCTGTATCCCAGAGATTCTATTATGTTTTGTCTTTGTTTTCATTGGTTTCAAAGAATTTATTTATTTTTGCCTTAATTTCATTATTTACCTAGCAGTCATTCAGGAGCAGGTTGTTCAGTTTCCATGTAGTTGTGCAGTTTTAAGTGAATTTCTTAATCCCGAGTTCTAATTTGATTGCACTGTGATCTGGGAGACTGTTAGCTATGATTTCCATTCTTTTGCATTTGCTGAGGAGTGTTTTACTTCCAATTACGTGGTCAATTTTGAATAAGTGTGATGGGCTGCTGAGAGGAATGTATATTCTGTTGATTTGGGGTGGAAAGTTGTGTAGATGTCTATTAGGTCACTTAGTCCAGAGCTGAATTCAAGACCTAATGATCCTTGTTAATTTTCTGTCTTGCTGATTTTTTAAATATTGACAGTAGGGTGTTAAAGTCTCCCACTATTATTTTGTGGGAGTCTGAATCTCTTTGTAGGTCTCTAAGAACTTGCTTTGTGAATCGATACTCCTGTATTGAGTGCATATATATTTAGGATAGTTAGCTCTTCTTGTTGCATTGGTCCCTTTACCATTATGCAATCCCCTTTTTTTGTCTTTTTTGATCTCTGTTGGTTTAAAGTCTGTTTTATCAGAGGTTAGGATTGCAGTCCCTGCTTTTTTTTTTTTTTTTTTTTTTTTTTTTTTTTTTTTTTTTTTTTTTTTTTTTTTTGCTTTCCATTTGCTTAGTACATAATCATAATCCTCCATCCGTTTATTTTGAGTCTATGTGCTTCATTGCAGGTGAGATGGGTCTCCTGAATACAGCACACCAATAGGTCCCATAGTCCCATATATCTTGGAGGGTTTATTCACTCCTTTTCATTCTTTTTTCTCTAATCTTATCTTCATGCTTTATTTCATTGAGTTTATATTCAATCTCTCATATCCTTTCTTCCACTAGTTCGATTCAGCTATTGATACTTGTGTATGCTTCACGAAGTTCTCATTCTGTGTTTTTCGGCTCCATCAGGTCATTTATTTTCTTCTCTAAACTGGTTATTCCAGTTAGCGATTCCCCTAGTCTTTTTTCAGGGTTCTTAGATTTCCTGCATTGGGTTAGAACATGCTCCTTTAGCTCAGAGGAGTGGGTTATTACCACCTTCTGAAGCCTACTTCTGTCAGTTCGTCAAATCTTGGGGCCTGTGCTGGGGGTAGTGGAGAATGAACAGACACAGACACGAAAGACAAAGACAGAGAACATGGCGGCCGCCCCTAGGGCCTCCG
>NW_016804512.1:0-1494 GCF_001698545.2 Rhinopithecus bieti
AGCTTCATCTATGTGAGATGAATAAACATAGCAAGAAACAGATTCACAGAAAGCTCTTTTCCAGTTTTATCTGAAGATGTTTCTTTTTCACCATAGTCCAGAATGTGCTCCAAAAGGTCCCTTCATGGATCCGTCTATTACAGTTTCCAAGCTGCGTAATTTAAAGAACACTTTATCTATGTGAGATTATTACACATATCACAGAGTAGTTTCCTAGAAAGCTTCTTTCCAGTTTTTGTCTGAGGCTCTTTCCCTTTTCATCATCAGCATCAACATGCTCCCGTTATCACTTGGTACCTGTTTCTCCAATAGGGTTTCCCCAACGCTGTATGAGAAGAGAGATATAACAGTGTGACTGGAATGCACACGTCACAAAGTAGATCCTCGGAAAGCTTCTCTTCAGTTTCGGTCTGAACATATTTCCTTTTTCACTGTAAGCCTCAAAGTGCTCCCGAATATCCCGTCACACGCTAAACATACACAGGGCTAGAAAACTGCTCAATGAAAAGAGAGGCTTGTCTGAGTGAAAGGAATTAAGACAGCACAGAGCAGTTTCACAGAAAGATTCCTTCTGGATTATACCTGAGGATATTACTTTCTCCATATTCTAAGGATCGTTCCAAAATGTCTTTCCTCAGATTCCACAAAAACAGTGATTTCAAGCTGCTCAATCCAAAGAATGGTTTAATGCTATGAGATGAATAGGCACATCACAAAGCAGTTGCTCAGAACATTTCTCTGCAGTTTTCATTGGAACATGTTTCCTCGCTCACCACAAGCAACCGAGCGTCACTAAATATCCCTTCTCACATCCTTCAAAGACACAGTTTCGAAACTGGTCAACATAGAGTAAGCATAAAACCTGTGAAGTGAAGGCACATATCAGAGAGCAGATTCTTGGAACGCATCTTCCTGGATTTTATTTCAGTACATTTCACTATTCGCCATAGTCCTCAAAGCGTTCTGAAATATCACTTTTTCAGTTTCAGAGGATCAGTGTTCAAACACTGGCTTGTGAGAAAATAGGTATAACTCCCTGAGAAGAATGCATAAATCACAAAGTAGTTTCTCAGAAAGCTTCTATCGTGTTTTTATCTGAAGATATCTCCTCTTTCACCATAGGCCTGAATGTGCTCCCGAATGTCCCTTCATGGATCTGTGCATGACGGAGTTTCCAAACTGCATAATATAATTAAAGTTTTAACTATGCAAGAAGAATAAATATATCTAACAAAAAGCAGTTTCACAGAAATCTACTTTCCAGTTTTTGTCTGAGGATATTAAATTTTTCACCTTAGTCAACTGTGGAATATCTCTTGGTAGCTTTTTCTCCAAAAGGGATTCCGAATCCTCCAGGAGAAGAAAGGTATATTTCTGTGAGTGGAATGCCCACGTCACAAAGCAGCTCCTCAGAAAGCTTCTCTCCAGTTTCTATCTGAAGACGTTTCCTTTCTCACCCTAAGCCTCAAAGCCCTCCAGAATATCCCTTCACAG
>NW_016804512.1:1791-11317 GCF_001698545.2 Rhinopithecus bieti
GTCACAAAGCAGCTCCTCAGAAAGCTTCTCTCCAGTTTCTATCTGAAGACGTTTCCTTTCTCACCCTAAGCCTCAAAGCCCTCCAGAATATCCTTTCACAGACTAAACAAAAACAGTGTTATGATACAGCTCAATGAAAAGAGAAGCTTAACTGTGTGTGCGGAATTCACGAGGCACAGAGCAGTTTCACAGAAAGCTTCCTTCTGGTTTCTCTCTGAGGTTATTTCTTTTTCCGGATATTCTAAAAAGCGTTTCCAAATGTCCTTTCTCAGATTCCACAGAAACATTGATTTCAAACTGCTCAATCCAAAGAATGATTTAACGCTATGAGATGAATACAAACATCATAAAAGAGTTGCTCAGAAAGCTTCACTCCGATTTTCTTTGGAAGACATTTCCTTTCCTCACACAGACCTCCGGTCGTCACTTATTATCCCTTCGCAGAACCCTCAAAGACAACCTTTCAAACTGGAAAATGTAGAGTAAGCTTTTACAATGTGAAAAGTATGTACATGTCAGAGAGCAGTTTCTTCGAGTGCTTCTTTCTGTTTTTTATTGGACGACATTTCCCTTTTTGCCATAGTCTTCAATGTGCTCCGAATATCACTCTTTTGATTTTACAATAACAGTGTTCAATCTCTGCTTTGTGGGCAGAAAGTTATAACTCCCTGAGTAGAATGCTCACATCACCAACAGTTTCTCAGAAAGCTTCTCTCTACTTTTTATCTGACTATATTTGCTAATTCACCGTAGGCCCGAATGTGATCCCAAATAT
Source organism: Rhinopithecus bieti (assembly GCF_001698545.2). Taxonomy (NCBI): domain Eukaryota; kingdom Metazoa; phylum Chordata; class Mammalia; order Primates; family Cercopithecidae; genus Rhinopithecus; species Rhinopithecus bieti. Next base: position 2,567 of record NW_016804512.1, read on the forward strand.
CCCTTCGTGGATCGATCCACGAGGGAGTTTTAAGCTGTGTAATGTAAAGAAAGCTTCATCTCTGTGAGATGAATAAACATAGCAAAAAGCAGATTCAAAGAAAGCCCCTTTTCACTTTTTATCTGAAGATATTTCCTTCTTCACCATAGTCCTGAATGTGCTCTCGAAGGTCCCTTCATGGATACCTTCAAGACAGTTTCCAAGCTGCGTAATGTAAAGAAAGTTTTATCTATGTGAGATGACTGCACATATCCCAGAGTATTTTCCTAGAAAGCTTCTTTCCAGATTTTGTCTGAGGCTATTTCCCTTTTCACCATTGGCATTAACATGCTCCCGAATATCACTTGGTAGCTGTTTCTCCAAACTGGGCAACATAGAGTAAGCATTAACCATGTGAAGTGAATGCACAAATCACAGAGCTGATTAGAGAACAGATTCTTCAAACACAGAGCTTCGAAACGGGGCAACGTACAGTAAGCATTAACTCTGTGAAGTGAATGCACCTATCAGAGAGCAGATTCTTGGAACGCTTCTTCCTCGATTTTATTTCAGTATATTTTACTATTCGCCATAGTCCTCAATGCATTCCAAAATATCACTTTTTTCTGTTTCACAGGAACAGTGTGCAAACACTGCCTTGTGAGAAAAGAGGTATAACTCCCTGAGTGGAATGCATACATCACAAAGTAGTTTCTCAGAAAGCTTCTATCCAGTTTTTATCTGAGGATATCTCCTCTTTCACCATAGGCCTGAATGTGCTCCCGAATGTCCCTTCACAGATCTGTGAATGACGGAGTTTCCAAACTGAGTAATATAATTAAAGTTTTAACTATACGAGATGAATAAATATATCTAACACAAAGCAGTTTCACAGAAATCTTCTCTCCAGGTTGGTCTGAGGGTATTTCCTTCTTCACCAGAGAAGTCACTATACTCCCGAATATCTCTTGGTAGCTTTTTCTCGAAAAGGGATTCCGGAATCGTCTAGGAGAAGAAAGGTATAATTCTGTGAGTGGAGTGCACATGTCACAAAGCAGCTCCTCAGAAAGCTTCTCTCCAGTTTCTATCTGAAGACATTTCCTTTCTCACCGTAAGCCTCAAAGACCTCCAGAGTATCCCTTTGCAGACTAAGCAAAAACAGTGTTATGATACAGCTCAATGAAAACAGAAGCTTAACTGTGTGAGCAGAACTCACGTGACACAGAGCAATTTCACAGAAAGCTTCCTTCTGGTTTCTCTCTGAGATTATTTCTTTTTCAGGATATTCTAAAGAGCGTTTCCAAATGTCCTTTCTCAGATTCCACAGAAACAGTGATTTCAAACTGCTCCATGCAAAGAATGATTTATTGCTATGAGATGAATACAAACATCACAAAAGAATTGTGTAGTAAGCTTCTCTCCTATTTTCAATGGAAGACATTTCCTTGCCTCAGATAGGCCTCCAGTCGCCACTTACTATCCATTCACAGAAACCTCAGAGACGGACTTTCAACCTCGGAAATATGGAGTAAGCTTTAACCCTGTGAAAAGAATGGACATGTGAGAGAGCAGTTTCTTTGAGTGCTTCTTGCTGTTTTTTAATGGAAGACATTTCACTTTTTGCCATAGTCTTCAATGTGCTCCGAATATCACTCTTTTGGTTTTACAATAACAGTGTTCAAACTCTGCCTTGTGAGAAGAAAGTTAAAACTCCCTGAGTAGAATGCTCACGTCACCAAGCAGTTTCTCAGAAAGCTTCTCTGCAGTTTTTATCTGACTATATTTGCTATTTAACCTTAGGCCCGAATGTGATCCCAAATACCCCTGCGCGGATCCATCCAAGAGGGAGTTTTAAGCTGCGTAATGTAAAGAAAGCTTCATCTATGTGAGATGAATAAACAAAGCAAAAAGCAGAATCACAGATAGCTTCTTTAAAGTTTTTATCTGAAGATATTTCCTTTTTCACCCTAGTCCTGGATGTGCTCCCGAAGGTCTCTTCATGGATCCGTCCATGACAGTTTCCATGCTGCATAATGCAAAGAAAGCTTTAACTATGTGAGATGATTACACATATCACAAAGTAGTTTCCTAGAATGAATCTTTCCAGTTTTTGTCTGAGGCTATTTCATTTTCACGAATGGCATCAACGTGCTCCCGAACATCTCTTGGCACCTGTTTCTTCAAAATGTTTCCCCGACGCTGTATGGGAAGAGAGGTATAACACTGTGAGTGGAATGCACACGTCACAAAGCAGTTCCTCGGAAAGCTTCTCTCCAGTTTTGGTCTGAACATATTTCCTTTTTCACCATAAGCCTCAAAGTGATCCCGAATATCCCATCACACGCTAAACATTCACAGGGTTAGAAAACTGCTCAATGAAAGAGAGGCTTAACTGAGCGAGAGGAATTAAAACAGCACAGAACACTTTCACAGAAAGCCTCCTATAGGCCCGAATGTGATCCCAATTATCCCTTCGTGGATTCATCCACGAGGGAGTTTCCAAGCTGGGTAAAGTAAAGAAAGCTTCATCTATGTGAGATGAATAAACGTATCAAAAAGCATATTCACAGAAATCTTCTTTCCAGTTTTTATCTGAAGATATTTCCTTTTTCACCATAGTCCAGAATGTGCTCCCGAAGGTCCCTTCTTGGATCCGTCCATGACAGTTTCCAAGCTGCATAATGTAAAGAAAGCTTTATTTTTGTGACATGATTACACATATCACAGAGTAGTTTCCTAGAAAGCTTCTTTCCAGTTTTTGTCTGAGGCTATTTCCCTTTTCACCATCGGCATCAACATGCTCCCAAATATCATTTGGTACCTGTTTCTCAAAAAGGGTTTCCCCGATGCTGTATGAGAAGAGAGGTATAACACTGTGAGTGGAAAGCACACGTCACAAAGCAGTTCCTCGGAATCCCAAATATCTCTTCATAGCTTTTCTCCAAAAGGGATTCCCGAATCCTCTAGGAGAAGAAAGGTATATTTCTGTGAGTGGAATGCATGCCTCACAAAGCTACTTTTCAGAAATCTCTCTCCAGTTTCTCTCTGAGGACGTTTCCTTTCTCACCGTAAGCCTCAAATCCCTCCAGAGTATCCCTTCGCGGAGTAAGCGAAAACAGTGTTATGATACAGCTCAATGAAAAGAGAAGCTTCACTGTGTGAGTAGAATTCACGTGACACAGAGCAGTTTCACAGAAAGCTTCCTTCTGGTTTCTCTCTGAGATTATTTCTTTTTCAGGATATTCTAAAGAGCGTTTCCAAATGTCCTTTCTCAGATTCCACAGAAACATTGATTTCTAACCGCTCAATCTAAGGAATGATTTAACTTTAAGAGATTAATACAAACATCACAAAAGTGTTGCACAGAAAGCTTCTTTCCGATTTTTGATGGAAGACATTTCCTTGCCTCACACAGGCTTCTGATTGCCCCTTACGTTCCCTTCGTAGAACCCTCAAAGCCTGACTTTCAAACTGGGAAATGTCGAGTAAGTTTTAACCCTGTGAAAATAATGGATATTTCAGAATGCAGTTTTTTCGAGTGCTTCTTTCTGTTTTTTATTGGGCGACATTTCACTTTTTGCCATAGATTTCAATGTGCTCTGAGTATCTCTCTTTTGGTTTTACAGGAACAGTGTTCAAACTGTGCCTGATGAGAAGAAAGTTTAATTCCTTGTGTGGAATGCACACATCACCAAGCAGTTTCTCAGAAAGCTTCTCTCCAGTTTTTATCTGACTGTATTTCCTCTTTCACCATAGGCCCGAATGTGATCCCAAATATCCCTATGCAGATCCATCCAGGAGGGAGTTTCCAAGCTGCGTAATGTAAAGAAAGCTTCATCTATGTGAGATGAATAAACATAGCAAGAAGTAGATTCACAGAAAGGTTCTTACCAGTTTTATCTGAAGATATTTCCTTTTAAACCTTGTCTTGAATGTGCTCCCGAATGTCCCTTCATGGATTGTCCATGACTGTTTCCAGGCTGCATAATGTAAAGAAAGCTGTATCTGTCTGAGATGATTACACATACCACTGAGTAATGTTTGGACGAACGGAGGCAAGATGGCGCATTTACGGGTTCTTCATCACCAACTCTTCCCGTGTGCGTGAAAATGCAACTGGTGCCTGGGAAGGTACAGAACAACCAGGCTCGCCCCAGGTGCTGTCAATTTGATGAGACCAAGATTTACCTGGTGGCACCTGTGGAGCCTTCCCCCCCCCAACACCCCCATGCCCCGCCTATTGCCCTTTCACTCCTACAAAAGCCGATCCCGGCAGGCGCGCCGCGTGGGATTCCTCAGCCCCTACTCTTGTCGGGACTGCATTAGGAACTCCGCCTGTGTGACTCTCTTGGCCTCCTTTGTCAGAGGCCGACAGACTTCACCTTACACACCTTTTTTCCTGGAGCTAGATGACCAAAGAATAAATTTGCAGTTTTGCTTTTAGCCTTGCCTACTCACTGGTTATTTTGTACTCGCTCTGGTGGTTCTTAGAAAAACAAATCGGTTGGTGCCGAAACCCGGGAGGAGACCCCTTCTCTGGCCTCTAAGGGTTGAGGAACCTCCTCCTGATCTCATGCTGCAGACGGACCAGGACCTGAGACCCGCTTCCCTTACTCTCATAGCCTCTCTGGGGTAAATGCCCTTGTCTCCTCTTTACCTCCCTCAGCTAAAAATCCTGTGCAGGTCCGAGGCTTACTTTTGAGCCACCAAGTGGCTCGGGAGACCCGTTCAGGACGGAGACGTCCGTCGCCTGAAGGTAATCTCCACCTTGGCTACAAGAGCCTCCAGTCTGTCTCTGGTGATTTCAAAGCACGCTTTGAAGCCAGGCAGAGATCTCCATTGTGTAAGTAAAGAGGAAACAAATGGGAAACCACCAGTCCCAATTTCCAAACAGAATCCCCTTAGGGTGCCTCCTAGCCAATTTAAATACCTTACAGTGATTAATTTTCCTTTCCACTGTTGTGTGGCCCCAATACCAACTAGATAATCAGTTTCAGTGGCCACCAGAGGGCACTTTAGACCGTAATGTTCTGATTGACCTCAGCAATTTCTGCCAGCAGCTAGGCAAGTGGTCCGAAATTAATTACATAGAAGGCTTTTGGGCCTTACGCTCTCGTCCCGACATGTGTAGCCGGCGTTCTTTGGTTCAGGTTATACTGGCCAAGGACGCTGGCTCACAGGAACCCGAAAAAGAGGAATCTTTATTCCTTTCTGTTCAACCAGAAAGGAACCTAGGGTTTCCTTCAGTCTCTGTACCCTTACCCCCGCCCTACACTCCTCCTTCAGTTTTCAATCAGCTTCTGACATTTGTAAAAAAATTCAAAAGGTAGAAGATGTTCCTCAGGCACCAATACAAGACCTGGTTAAATTAGCCTTTAAGGTCTATAACTCCAGAGAGGAGACGGCTGAAGCACAGCGACAGGCTCACCTCAAACAGAAGTTACAGCTTCTAGCAGTGGCTTTACAGCCCAGTCGTAACCCCAGATCAGAGAGTACACACCCTGCAGACTCCAAGGTTACAAAAGGAGCCTGCTATAGTTGCGGCAAGGCAGGACACTATGCCAACAGGTGTCCACAGGTTCCTCGAGCCCCAACGCAGCCTCATTATAAGTGCAAGGCGTCAGAACATTGGGCCAGTGAATGTCCTAACCCTCCTCCACCAGCAACGCCCTGCCCTATTTGCCAGCAAGAAGGACACTGGAAGTCTGATTGCTCCACCCTGGGAACAGGTGCGGCGTCTCAACGTGACTCCCTTTCCAGGATCCTGGGAGCTCCTTCCAGCTCCTACATCTGGACGATGACAACTTAAAGTGCTGAGACTCGGGGAGCCCCATCACCCTTGCCGAGCCATGGGTAACTCTCCTGGTAGCAGTAAAGACAATTAACTTTTTAATCGACAGTGAGGCTATCTATTCTATTTTGCCGTCCTTCTCTGGACCTAGCCTTCCATCCAATCCACACCTTAATTGCTGCCTCGTCAACAACTACTTTGCGCACTCGTTCCTCATTCCCAGCTAGAAAGGGCCCCCACTGAAAGCAATCAGTGGGAATCAGTTCAACGTTCCCACACTCGCCTCAAACTTACTAAATTTCCTTAAGTATTTCATGCTCCCCAGCCTTGCCAGGACCATCATTTTTGGTTTTGTCTATATTCCAACAAATGTTTGCATTCCTCATTCCTATACTAATACTGTGTTTTATTTTATGTTTTGCCCCCATTTGGTCAAATTTCTCCATGCCAAGATACAAGAAATCACTCGCGTCACCTTCAACCAAATGCTTCCTCATCCGTACATCCAAACACCAACCATAGGCCTTGACCTTAACGACGCCCCTTAACAGCAGGAAGTAGCCAGACAGATCACGGCGCCCCTTTATCACTATTATCAATAAAAGGTTGGACTGTTTGGACGAACGGAGGCAAGATGGCTCATTTCCAGTTTCTTCATCACCAACTCTTCCCGTGTGCATGAAAATGAGGCTGGAGCCTGGGAAGATGCAGACCAACCAGGCATGCGCCAGGTGATGTCAATTCGAAGAGACCAAGATTTACCTGGTGGCACCTGTGGAGCCTTCCACCCATGGCACACCTGTGCCCCACCTATTGCCCTTCCACTCCTAGAAAAGCCGCTCTCGGCAGGGGCGCTGCGTGGGCTTCCTCAGCCGCTACTCTTGTCGGGACTGCATTAGGAACTCCGCCTGGGTGACTCTCTTGGCCTCCTTTGCTGGAGGCTGACAGACTTCACCTTACACACCTATTTTCCTGGAGCTAGATGACCAAAGAATAAATTTGCAGTTTGGTTTTTAGCCTTGCCTACTCGCTGGTTCTTTTGTGCTTGCTCTGGTGGTTCTTAGAAAACAAATCAAGTAGCTTCCTAGAAAGCTTCTTTCCAGTTTTTGTCTAAGGCTATTTCCCTTTTCACCATTGGCATCAACATGCTCCCCAATATCACGTGGTACCTGTTTCTCCAAAAGGGTATCCCTGACACTGTATGAGAATAGAGGTACAACACTCCGACTGAAATGCACACGTCACAAAGCAGTTCCTTGGAAAGCTTCTCTCCAGTTTCGGTCTGAACATATTTCTTTTTTCACTGTCAGCTTCAATGTGCTCCCAAATATCCCATAACACGCTAAACACACACAGGGCTAGAAAACTGCTCAATGAAAAGATTGGCTTATCTGAGTGAGAGGAATTAAGACGACACAGAGCAGTTTCACAGAAACCTTCCTTCTGGATATTACCTGAGGGTGTTTCTATCACCATATTTTAAAGATGGATCCCAAATATCCTTCCTCAGATTCCACAAAAACAGTGATTTCAAGCTGCTCAATCCAAAGAATGGTTTAACTCTATAAGACGAATACACACATCACAAAGCAGTTGCTCAGAACGTTTCTCTGCAGGTTTCATCAGAAGACGTTTCCTCACTCACCACAAGCCTCCGGGCATCACTAAATGTCCCTTCACAGATTCTTCAAAGGCAGAGTTTTGAAACTGGACAACATAGAGTAAGCATTAACTCTGTAAGTGAATTCACAATCAGAGAGCAGATTCTTGGAACGCTTCTTCCTCTATTTTATTTCAGTATATTTCACTATTCGCTATAGTCCTCAATGTATTCCGAAATATCACCTTTTCGGATTCATGGGAACAGAGTTCAAACACTGCCTTGTGAGAAAAGACGTATAACTCCCTCAGTGGAATGCATACATCACAAACTAGTTTCTCCGAAAGCTTCTATCCAGTTTTTATCGGATGATATCTCCTCTTTCACAATAGGCCTGAATGTGCTCCCGAATGTCCCTTCACGGAACTGTGTATGATGGAGTTTCCAAACAGCATAATATAATTAAAGTTTTTACTATGTGAGAGGAATAAATATATCTAACACAAAGGAGTTTCACAGAAATCTTCTTTCCAGTTTTGTCTGAGGATATTTCCTTTTTCACCACAGTCATCGCTATACTCCCATATATCTCCTGGTAGCTTTTTCTCCAAAAGGGATTCCAGAATCCTTTAGAAGAAGAAAGGTATATTTCTTTTTTTTTTTTTTTGTTACTATACTTTACGTTCTAGGGTACATGTGCACAATGTGCAGGTTTGTTACATATGTATACCTGTGCCACGTTGTTGTGCTGCAACCATCAACTCGTCAGCACCCATCAATTTGTCATTTATATCAGATATAACTCCCAATACAATCCCTCCCCCCACCCACCTCCCCATGATAGGCCTCGATGTGTAATGTTCCCCTTCCCGAGTCCAAGTGATCTCGTTGTTCAGTTCCCACCTATGAGTGAGAACATGCAGTGTTTGGTTTTCTGTTCTTGTGATGGTTTGCTAAGAATGATGGTTTCCAGCTGCATCCATGTCCCTAAAAGGATACAAACTCATCCATTTTATGGCTGCAAAGTATTCCATGGTGCATATGTGCCACATTTTCCTAATCGAGTCTGTCACTGATGGACATTTGGGTTGATTCCAAGTCGTTGCTATTGTGAATAGTGCTGCAACAAACATACGTGTGCATGTGTCTTTATAGCAGCATGATTTAGAACAAAGCTGGAGGCATTACGCTACCTGACTTCAAACTATACTACAAGGCTACAGTAACCAAAACAGCATGGTACTGGTATCAAAACAGAGATATAGAGCAATGGAAGAGAACAGAGTCCTCAGAAATAATACCACACATCTACAGCCATCTGATCTTTGACAAACCTGAGAGATACAAGAAATGGGGAAAGGATTCCCTATTTAATAAATGG
>NW_016804512.1:13047-27083 GCF_001698545.2 Rhinopithecus bieti
AAGAAATATCCTCAGGAAAATCCACTAGGAAGCTTTCTGTGAAACTGCTCTGTGTTGTCTTAATTTCTCTCACTCAGTTAAGCCTGTTTTTCATTGAGCAGTTTTCTAGCCCTGTGTATGTTTATCGTGTGATGGGATATTCGGTAGCACTTTGAGGCTTATGGTGAAAAAGGAAGTATGTTCATAGCGAACCTGGAGAGAAGCTTTTGAAGGAACGGCTTTGTGACGTGTGCATTTCAGTCACTGTGTTATACCTCTCTTCTCATACAGTGTCAGGGAAACCCTTTTGGAGAAACAGGTACCCAGTGATATTTGGGAGCATGTTGATGTCGATGGTGAAAAGGGAAATGTCCTAAGACAAAAACTGTAAGGATGCTTTCTTGGAAACTACTCTGTGATATGTGTAATCATCTCACATAGATAAAGCTTTCTTTACATTACACAGCTTGGAAATTCTCATGGACGGATCCACGAAAGGAGCTTTGGGAGCACATTCAGGACTGTGGTGAAAAAGCAAATATCTTCAGGTAAATCCTGCAAAGAAGCTTTCTGTGAATCTGCTTTTTGCTAAGTTGATTCATCTCACATAGATGAAGCTTTCTTTACATTACACAGCTTGTAAACTCCCTCGTGGATGGATCCCTGAAAGGATATTTGGGATCACATTCGGGCCAAAGGTGAAAGTAGAAATACAGTCAGATAAATACTGGAGAGAAGCATTCTGAGAAACTGCTTGGAGATGTGTGCATTCCACTCAGGGAGTTATAACTTTCTCCTCATAAGGCACAGTTTGAACACTGTTCCTGTAAAACCAAAAGAGTGATATTCTGAGCACATTGAAGACTATGGCAAAAAGTGAAATGTCATCCAATAAAAAACAGAAAGAAGCATTCAAAGAAACTGCTCTCTGACATGTCCGTTCCTTTCACAGGGTTAAAGCTTATTCTACATTTCCAAGTTTGAAAGTCGGTCTTTGAGGTTTCTGCGAAAATATAGTATGTGGCAACCGGAGGACTGTGTGAAGCAAGAAATTGTCTTAAATCAAAATCGGAGAGAAGCTTTCTGTGCAAATCTTTTGTGATGTTGACTTTCATCTCCTAGAGGTAAATGATTCTTTTCATTGAGCAGTTTGAAATCACTGTTTCTGTGGAAACTGAGAAAGGACATTTGGAAATGCTCTTTAGAATATCCTGAAAAAGAAATAACCTCGGAGCAAAACCAGAAGGAAGCTTTCTGTGAAACTGCTCTGTGTCACGTGTATTTTGCTGACACAGTTAAGCTTCTACTTTCATTGAGCTGTATCATAACACTCTTTTTGATTAGTCTGTGAAGGGATATTCTGGAGGGCTTTGAGGCTTATGGTGAGAAAGGAAACGTCTTCGGATAGAAACTGGAGGGAAGCTTTCTGAGGAGCTGCTTTTTGATGTGTGCATTCCACTCACAGAAATATACCTTTCTTCTCCTAGAGGATTTCGGATTCCCTTTAGGAGAAAAAGCTACCAAGAGATATTCAGGGGTATAGTGATGAATATGGAGAAAAAGGAAATATCCTCAGACAAACTATGGAAAGAAAATTTCTGTGAAACTGCTTGGTGTTAGATATATTTATTCATCTCGCATAGTTAAAACTTTCATTATATTACGCAGTTTGGAAACTCCGTCATGCACATATCCACAAATAGACGTTCGGAAGCACACTCAGGCATGGATCCTTCCATGACAATTTCCAAGCTGCGTAATGCAAAGAAAGCTTTATCTATGTGAGATGAATAAACATAACAAAAAGCACATTCACAGAAAGCTTCTTTCCAGTTGCAATCTGAAGATATTTCCTTTTTCAACACAGTCCAGAATGTACTCCCGAAAGTCCCTGCATGGATGCGTTCATGACAGTTTCAAAGCTGCATAATGTAAAGAAAGCTTTATCTATGTGAGATGATTACAAATATCACAGAGTAGTTTCCTAGAAAGCTTCTTTCCAGTTTTGACTGAGGCTATTTCCCTTTTCACCATCGGCATCAACATGCTCCCAAATATCACTTGGTACCTGTTTCTCCAAAATGGTTTTCCTGATGCTGTATGAGAAGAGAGGTATAGCACTGTGACTGGAATGCACACGTCACAAAGCAGTTCCTTGGAAAGCTTCTCTCCAGTTTTGGTCTGAACATATTTCCTTTTCACTGTTAGCCTCAAAGTGCTCCTGAGTATCCCATCACACGCTGAGCATACTCAGGGCTAGTAAACTGCTCAGTGAAAAGAGAGGATTATCTGAGTGAGAGGAATTAAGACGACACAGAGCAGTTTCACAGAAAGCTTCTTTCTGGATTTTCCTGAGGATATTTCTTTCTCCATAATCTAAGTGTCGTTCCCAAATATCCTTCCTCAGATTCCACAAAACAGTGATTTCAAGGTACCCAATCCAAAAAATGGTTTAACTCTAGGCGACGAATACACATATTGCAAAGCAATTGCTCACAACGTTTCTCTGCAGGTTTCATCGGAAGAAGATTCCTCATTCATCACAAGTCTCCAAGTGTCATTAAATTTCCCTTCACACATTCCTCAAAGACAGAGTTTCGAAAATGGGCAAGATAGAGCAAGCATTAGCTCTGTGAAGTGACTGCACATATCAGACAGCAGATTCTTAGAATGCATCTTCCTCGATTTTATTTCAGTATATTTCACTATTTGCCATAGTCCTCAATGCGTTCTGAAATATCACATTTTCGGTTTCACAGGAACAGTGTGCAAACACTGCCTTGTGAGAAAAGAGGTACAACTCCCTGAGTGGAATGCATACATCACAAAGTACATTCTCAGAAAGCTTCTATCCAGTTTTATCTGAAAATATCTCCTCTTTCATCGTAGGGCTGAATGTGCTCCCAAATGTCCCTTCGCGGATCTGTGCATAATAGAGTTTCCAAACTGCGTAATGTAATTAAAGTTTTAACTATTCAAGACTAATAAATATATCTAACACAAAGCAGTTTCACAGAAATCTTCTTTCCAGTTTTGTCTGAGGATATTTCCTTTTAACCATAGTCTTCGCTATAGTCCCGAATATCTCTTGGTAGCTTTTCTCCAAAGGGGTTTCCCTAATCCTCTAGGAAAAGAAAGGTAATTTCTGTGAGTGGAATGCACACGTCACAAAGTAGCTCCTCAGAAAGCTTCTCTTCAGTTTCTATGTGAAGACGTTTCCTTTCACACCATAAGCCTCAAAGCCCTCCAGAGTATACCTTCATAGATTAAATGAAAACAGTTGTATGATACAGCTCAATGAAAAGAGAAGCTTACCTGTGTTAGTGGAATTCACATGTCACAGAGTAGTTTCACAGAAAGCTTCCTTCTGGTTTCTCTCTGAGGTTATTTCCTTTTCAGGATATTCTAAAAGGCATTTCCAAATGTCCTTTCTCAGATTCCACTTCAATGGTGATTTCAAACTGCTCAATCCAAAGAATGATTTAACTCTATGAGATGAATACAAACATCACAAAAGTGTCGCTCAGAAAGCTTCTCTACAATTTTCGATGGAAGACTTTTCCTTGCCTCACACAGGCCTCCAGTCTCCACTTACTATCCCTTCGCAGAACCCTCAAAGACCNACTATATGAAGACGTTTCCTTTCTCACTGTAAGCCTCAAAGCCCTCCAAAGTATCCCTTCACAGACTAAGCAAAAACAGTGCTATGATACTGCTCCACTTGATCTTAGCCAAAAGGCCAAGAAGCGATATGATACTGCTCAATGAAAAGAGAAGTTTAACTGTGTGAGCGGAATTCACGTGACAGAGCAGAATCACAGAAAGCTTCCTTCTCGTTCTCTCTGAGGTGATTTCTTTTTCAGGATACTCTAAAGAGCGTTTCCAAATGTCCTTTCTCAGATTCCACAGAAACAGTGATTTCAAACTGGTCAATCCAAAGAATGATTTATTGCTATGAGATGAATACAAACATCACAAAGGAGTTGTGCATAAAGCTTCTCTCCGATTTTCGATGGAAGACGTTTCCTTGCCTCACACAGGCCTCTGGTCGCCACTACAATCCCTTTGCAGAACGCTTAGAGACCGATTTTCAAACTGTGAAATGTAGACTAAGCTTTAACCTGTGAAAAGATTGGACATGACAGAGAGCAGTTTCTTCCAGTGCTTCTTTCTTTTTTTTTTTTTTTCGAATGACATTTCACTTTTTGCCATAGTCTTCAATGTGCTCCGAATATCACTCTTTTGGTTTTACAAAAACAGTGTTCAAACTATGCCTTATGAGAAGAAATTTATAACTCCCTGAGTGGAATGCACACATCACCAAGCAGTTTCTCAGAAAGCTACTTTCCAGTTTTTATATGACGATATTTCCTATTTCACCATAGGCCCAAATGCGATCCCAAATATCGCTTCACTCATGCATCCACGAGGGAATTTCCAAGCTGTGTAATGTAGAGTAAACTTCATCTATGTGAGATGAATAAACACAGCAAAAAGCAGATTCACAGAAAGCTTCTTTCCAGTTTTATCTGAAGATATTTCCTTTTTCACCATAGTCCTGAATGTGCTCCCGAGGGTTCCTTCGTGGATCCGTGCATGACAGTTTCCAAGCTGCGTCAGGTAAAGAGAGCTTTATCTATGTGAGATGACTACACATGTTACTGAGTAGTTTCCTAGAAAGCTTCTTTCCAGTTTTTGTCTGAGGCTATTTTCACTATCAGAATCAACATGCTCCCATATATCCCCTGGTACCTGTTTCATCAAAAGTGTTTCCTTGACGCTGTATGGGAAGAGAGGTATAAAACTGTGACTGGAATGCACATGTCACCAAGGAGTTCCTAGGAAAGCTTCTCTCCAGTTTCGGTCTGAACATATTTCCTTTTCACCGTTAGCCTCAAAGTGCTCCCGAATATCCCACCACACGCTAAAGATACACAGGTTTAGAAAACTGCTCAATGAAAAGAGAGGCTTAACTGAGTGAGAGGAATTAAGACGACACATAGCAGTTTCCCAGAAAGCTTCCTTCTGGATTTTACCTGAGGATATTTCTTTCTCCATATTCTAAGGACCGTTCCCAAATGTACTTCTTCAGATTCCAAAAAAACAGTGATTTCAAGCACCTCAATCAAAAGAATTTTTTACCTCTATGTGACGAATACACACATCACAAAGCAGTTGCTCAGAACGTTTCTCTGCTGGGTTCATCAGAAGTCATTTCCTTGCCCCGGGCGTCACTAAATATCCCTTCACAGATTCTTCAAAGACAGAGTTTCGAAATTGGGCCACATAGAGTAAGCATTAACTCTGTGAAGTGAATGCACATGTCACAGAGTAGATTCCTGGAACGCATCTTCCTCGGTTTTATTACAGTATATTTCAGTATTCGCCATAGGCCTCAATGCGTTCCGAAATATCACTTTTTCAGTTTCACAGGAGCAGTGTTCAAACACTGCCTTGTGAGAAAGAGGTAAAACTCCCAGAGTGGAATGCATATATCACAAAGTAGTTTCTCAGAAAGCTTCTCTCTAGTTTTTATCTGCAGATATCTCCTCTTTCACCGTAGGCCTGAATGTGCTTCTGAATGTCCCTTCGCAGATCTGTGTATGACGGAGTTTCCAAACTGCATAATATCATTAAAGTTTTAACTGTAGGAGACGAATAAATATATCTAACACAAAGCAGTTTCACAGAAATCTCCTTTTTCACGTTTGTCTGAGGATATATACCTTTTCACCATAGTCGTCGCTATACCGCCGAATATCTCTTGGTATCTTTTTCTCCAAAAGGGATTCCAGAATGTTCTTGGAGAAGAAAGGTATATTTCTGTGAATGGAATGCACACGTCACAAAGCAGCTCCTCAGAAAGCTTCTCTCCAGTTTCTATCTGAAGACGTTTCCTTTCTCACCATAAGCTTCAAAGCCCTCCAGAATATCCCTTCACAGACTAAATAAAAACAGTGTTATGATACAGCTCAATGAAAACAGAAGCTTAACTGTGTGAGCGGAATTCATATGACACGGAGCAGTTTCACAGAAAGCTCCCTTCTACTTTTCTCTGAGGTTATTTCTTTTCAGGATACTCTAAGGAGCATTTCCAAATGTCCTTTCTCAGATTCCACAGAAACAGTGATTTCAAACAGCTCAATCCAAAGAATGATTTAACCGTGTGAGATGAATACAAACATCACAAAAATGTTGCACAGAAAGCTTCTCTCCGATTTTCGATGGAAGACATTTCCTTGCCTCACACAGGCCTCCAGTCGCCCCTTACTATCCCTACACAGAACCCTCAAAGACCGACTTACAAACTGGGAAATGTAGAGTAAGCTTTAACACTGTGAAACGAATGGACATGTCAGAGAGCAGTTTCTTTGAGTGCTTCTTTCTCTATTTTATTCGATGACATTTCACTTTTTGCCATCGTCTTCAATCTGCTCTGAATATCACTCTTTTGGTTTTACAGGAACAGTGTTCAAACTGTGCCTTATGAGAAGAAAGTTATCACTCCCTGAGTGGAATGCACACATTACCAAGCAGTTTCTCAGAAAGCTTCTCTCCAGTTTTTATCTGACTATATTTCCTATTTCAAAATAGACCTGAAGGTGATCCCAAATATCCATTTGCAGATCCATCCACGAGGGAGTTTCCAAGCTGCGTAATGTAAAATAAACTTCATCTCTGTGAGATGAATAAAATAGCAAAACAGATTCACAGAAAGCCTCTTTCCAGTTTTGATCTGAAGATATTTCCTTTTTCACCAGAGTCCAAAATGTGCTCCCGAAGGTCCCTTCCTGGATCCGTCCATGACAGTTTCCATGCTGTGTAATGTAAAGAAAGCTTTATCTATGTGAGATGATTACACATATCACAGAGTAGTTTCCTAGAAAGCTTCTTTCCAGTTTTTGACTGAGGCTATTTCCCTTTTCACCATCGGCATCAACATGCTCCCAAATATCACTTGGTACCTGTTTCTCCAAAATGGTTTTCCTGATGCTGTATGAGAAGAGAGGTATAGCACTGTGACTGGAATGCACACGTCACAAAGCAGTTCCTTGGAAAGCTTCTCTCCAGTTTTGGTCTGAACATATTTCCTTTTTCACTGTTAGCCTCAAAGTGCTCCTGAGTATCCCATCACACGCTGAGCATACTCAGGGCTAGTAAACTGCTCAGTGAAAAGAGAGGATTATCTGAGTGAGAGGAATTAAGACGACACAGAGCAGTTTCACAGAAAGCTTCTTTCTGGATTTTTCCTGAGGATATTTCTTTCTCCATAATCTAAGTGTCGTTCCCAAATATCCTTCCTCAGATTCCACAAAAACAGTGATTTCAAGGTACCCAATCCAAAAAATGGTTTAACTCTAGGCGACGAATACACATATTGCAAAGCAATTGCTCACAACGTTTCTCTGCAGGTTTCATCGGAAGAAGATTCCTCATTCATCACAAGTCTCCAAGTGTCATTAAATTTCCCTTCACACATTCCTCAAAGACAGAGTTTCGAAAATGGGCAAGATAGAGCAAGCATTAGCTCTGTGAAGTGACTGCACATATCAGACAGCAGATTCTTAGAATGCATCTTCCTCGATTTTATTTCAGTATATTTCACTATTTGCCATAGTCCTCAATGCGTTCTGAAATATCACATTTTCGGTTTCACAGGAACAGTGTGCAAACACTGCCTTGTGAGAAAAGAGGTACAACTCCCTGAGTGGAATGCATACATCACAAAGTACATTCTCAGAAAGCTTCTATCCAGTTTTTATCTGAAAATATCTCCTCTTTCATCGTAGGGCTGAATGTGCTCCCAAATGTCCCTTCGCGGATCTGTGCATAATAGAGTTTCCAAACTGCGTAATGTAATTAAAGTTTTAACTATTCAAGACTAATAAATATATCTAACACAAAGCAGTTTCACAGAAATCTTCTTTCCAGTTTTTGTCTGAGGATATTTCCTTTTTAACCATAGTCTTCGCTATAGTCCCGAATATCTCTTGGTAGCTTTTTCTCCAAAGGGGATTCCCTAATCCTCTAGGAAAAGAAAGGTAATTTCTGTGAGTGGAATGCACACGTCACAAAGTAGCTCCTCAGAAAGCTTCTCTTCAGTTTCTATGTGAAGACGTTTCCTTTCACACCATAAGCCTCAAAGCCCTCCAGAGTATACCTTCATAGATTAAATGAAAACAGTTGTATGATACAGCTCAATGAAAAGAGAAGCTTACCTGTGTTAGTGGAATTCACATGTCACAGAGTAGTTTCACAGAAAGCTTCCTTCTGGTTTCTCTCTGAGGTTATTTCCTTTTCAGGATATTCTAAAAGGCATTTCCAAATGTCCTTTCTCAGATTCCACTTCAATGGTGATTTCAAACTGCTCAATCCAAAGAATGATTTAACTCTATGAGATGAATACAAACATCACAAAAGTGTCGCTCAGAAAGCTTCTCTACAATTTTCGATGGAAGACTTTTCCTTGCCTCACACAGGCCTCCAGTCTCCACTTACTATCCCTTCGCAGAACCCTCAAAGACCGACTTTCAACCTGGGAAATGTAGCTTTAACCCTGTGAAGAGAATGGACATGTCAGAGTTCAGCTTCGTAGAGTACTTCTTTCTGTTTTTTATTGGACGACATTTCACTTTTTGCCATAGTCTTCAATTTGCTCCAAATATCACTCTTTTGGTTTTACAGGAACAGTGTTCAAACTGTGCCTTATGAGAAGAAAGTTATAACTCACTCATTGGAATGCACACATCACCAAGTAGTTTCTCAGAAAGCTTCTCTCCAGTTTGTATATGACTATATTTCCTATTTCACCATATGCCCGAATGTGATCCCAAATATCACTTCGCGGATCCATCCATGAGGGAGTTTCCAAGCTGCATAATGTAAAGAAAGATTCATCTATGTGAGATGAATAAACAAAGCAAAAACCAGAATCACAGAATGCTCCTTAAAAGTTTTTATCTGAAGATATTTCCTTTTTCACCCTAGTCCTGGATGTGCTCCCGATGGTCTCTTCGTGGATCCTTCCTTGACAGTTTCCATGCTGTGTAATGCAAAGAAAGTTTTAACTATGTAAGATGATTACACATATCACAGAGTAGTTTCCTAGAAGGAATCTTTCCAGTTTTCGTCTGAGGCTATTTCCTTTTCACCAATGGCATCAATATGCTCCCGAATATAACTTGGCACCTGTTTCTTCAAAATGTTTTCCCGACGCTGTATGGAAGAGAGGTATAACACTGTGAGTGGAATGCACACGTCACAAAACAGTTCCTCAGAAAGCTTCTCTCCAGTTTTGGTCTGAACATATTTTCTTTTTCACAGTAATCCTCATAGTGCTCCCGAATATCCCATCTCATGCTAAACATACACAGGGTTGGAAAACTGCTCAACGAAATGAGAGGCTTAAGAGCGAGAGGAATTAAGACAGCACAGAACAGTTTCACAGAAAGCTTCCTATAGGCCCGAATGTGATCCCAAATATCCCTTCGTGGATCCATCCATGAGGGAGTTTCCAACTTGCCTAATATAAAGAAAGCTTCATCTATGTGAGATGAATAAAAGTATCAAAAAGCATATTCACAGAAATCTTTCCAATTTTTATCTGAAGATATTTCCATTTTCAGCATAGTCCAGAATGTGCTCCCGAAGGTCCCTTCTTCAATGCCTCCATGACAGTTTCCAAGTGGCGTAATGTAAACAAAGCTTTATCTATGTGAGATGATTACACATATCACAGAGTAGTTTCCTACAAAGTTTCTTTCCAGTTTTTGTTTGAGGCTATTTCCCTTTTCACCATCAACATCAGCATGCTCCCGAATATCACTTGGTACCTGTTTCTCCAAAAGGGTTTCCCCGACGCTCTATGAGAAGAGAGGTATAACTCTGTGACTGGAATGCACACGTCACAAAGCCGTTCCTCAGAAAGCTTCTCTCCAGCTTCGGTCTGAACATATTTCTTTTATCACAATAAGCCTCAAAGTCCTCCCGAATATCCCATCACAGGGTAAACATACACAGGGTTAGAAAACTGCTCAATGAAAAGATAGGCTTAACTGAGCAAGAGACATTAAGATGAAAGAGAGCAGTTTCACAGAAAGCTTCCTTCTGGATTTTACCTGAGGATATTTCTTTCTCCATATTCTAAGGATCGTTACCAAATGTCTTTCCTCAGATTCCACAAAAACAGTGATTTCACGCTGATGAATCCAAAGAATGGTTTAACTCTATGAAACGAATACACACATCGTACAGCACTTGCTCAAAACGTTTCTCTGCAGGTTTCATCGGAGGACGTTTCCTCACTCACCACAAGCCTCCAGGTGTCACTAAACATCCCTTCACAGATTCTTCAAAGACAGAGTTTCGAAACTGGGCAACATAGAGTAAGTATTAACACTGTGAACTGAATGCACATATCAGAGAGCAGATTCTTGGATTGCTTCTTCCTCGATTTTATTTCAGTGTAATTCACTATTCACCATAATCCTCAATGTGTTTCGAAATTTCTCTTTTTCGGTTTCACATGAACAGTGTTCAAACACTGCCTTGTGAGAAAAGAGGTTTAACTCCCTGAGTGAAATGCATACATCACAAAGTAGTTTCTCAGAAAGCTTCTTTCAAGTTTTTATGTGAAGATATCTCCTCTTTCACTGTAGGTCTGAATGTGCTCTCGAATGTCCCTTGGCAGATCTGTGCATGACGGAGTTTCCAAACTGAATAATATAATTAAAGTTTTAACTTGCAAGACGAGTAAGTATAGGTAACACAAAGCAGTTTCACAGAAATCTTCTTTCCAGTTTTTGTCTGAAGATATTTCCTTTTTGACCATAGTCCAGAATGTGCTCCTGAAGGTCCCTCATGGATCCGTCCATGACAGTTTCCAAGCTGCGTAATGTAAAGGAAGTTTATCTATATGAGATGATTACACATATCACAGAGTAGTTGCTAGAAAGCTTCTTTCCAGTTTTTGTCTGAGACTATTTCCCTTTTCACCATCGGCATCAACTTGCTCCCGAATATCACTTGGTACCTGTTTCTCCAAAAGGGTTTCCCTGCCGCTGTATGAGAAGAGAGGTATAACACTGTGACTGGAATGCACACGTCACAAAGCATTTTCTCGGAAAGTATCTCTCCAGTTTCGGTCTGAACAGTTCCTTTTTCACCGTTAGCCTCAAAGTGCTGTATGAGAAGAGAGGTATAACACTGTGATTGGAATGCACACATCACAAAGCAGCTCCTCAGAAAGCTTCTCTCCAGTTTCTAACTGAAGTAGTTTCCTTTCTCACCATAAGCCTCAAAGCCCTCCAGAATATCCCTTCGCAGACTAAACAAAAGAGTGTAATGATACAGCTCAATGAAAAGAGAAGCTTAAGCGTGTGAGCGGAATTCACGTGACACAGAGAAGTTTCACAGAAAGCTTCCTTCTGGTTTCTCTCTGAGNTTACACATATCACAGAGTAGTTTCCTAGAACGATTCTTTCCAGTTTTTGTCAGAGGCTATTTCCCTTTTCACCATCTGAATCAAGATGCTCCCCAATATCACTTGGTACCTGTTTCTCGAAAAGGGTTTTGCGATGGTGTATGAGAAGAGAGGTATAACACTGTGACTGGAATGCACAACTCACAAAGCAGAAAGTTTTCACAGAAAGCTTCCTTGTGGATTTTACCTGAGGATATTTCTTTCTCCATGTTCTAAGGATCGTTCCCAAATGTCCTTCCTCAGATTACACAAATACAGTGATTTCAATCTGCTCAATCCAAAGAACGGTTTAAATCTGTGAGGCAAATACACACATCACAAAGCAGTTGCTCAGAAAGTTGCTCTGCAGGTTTCAATGGAAGACGTTTCCTCGCTCACCACAAGCCTCCAGGCGTCACTAAGTATCCCTTCACAGATTCTTCAAAGACAGAGTTTGAAACTGGGCAACATGGAATAAGCATTAACACTGTGAAGTGAATGCACATATCAGAGAGCAGATTCTGGGAATGCTTCTTCCTCAATTTTATTTCAGTATATTTCACTATTCGCCATAGTCCTCAATGCATTGCAAAATATCACTTTTTCGGTTTCACAGGAACAGTGTTCAAACACTGCCTTGTGAAAAAAGAGGTATAACTCCCTGAGTGGACTGCATACATCACAAAGTAGTTTCTAAGAAAACTTCTATCCAGTTTTTATCTGAAGATATGTCCTCTTTCACTGTAGGCCTGAATGTGCTCCCGATTGTCCCACATGGATCTGTGCATGATGGAGTTTCCAAACTGCGTAATATAATTAAAGTTACAACTATGTGAGACGAATAAATATATCTAACACAAAGCAGTTTCACAGAAATCTTCTTTCCAGTTTTTGACTGAGGATATTTCCTTTTTCACCATAGTCGTTGCTATAGTCCTGCATATCTCTTGGTAGGTTATTATCCCTCAGGGATTCCGGAATCATCTAGGAGAAAAAGTTATATTTCTGTGAGTGGAATGCACACATCACAAAGCAGCTCCTCAGAAAGCTTCTCTCCAGTTTCTATCTGAAGATGTTTCCTTTCTCACCATAAGCCACAAATCCCTCCAGAGTATCCCTTCGCGGACTAAGCGAAAACAGTGTTATGATACAGCTCAATGAAAAGAGAAGCTTACCTCTGTGAGAAGAATTCACGTGAAACAGAGAAGTTTCACAGAAAGCTTCCTTCTGGTTTCTCTCTGAGGTTATTACTTTTTCAGGGTATTCTAAAGATCGTTTCCAAATGTCCTTTCTCAGATTCCACAGAAAGAGTGATTTAACACTGCTCAATCCAAAGAATGATTTAACTCTATGAGATGAATGTAAACATCACAAAAGAGTTGCGTGGAAAGCTTCTCTCCTATTTTCGATGGAAGACATTTCCTTTCCTCACACAGGTCTCTGGTCGCCACTTACTATCCTTCACAGAACCCTCAAAGACTGACTTTCAAACTGGGAAATGTAGAGTAAGATTTAACTTGTGAAAAGAATGACAATGTCAGAGAGCAGCTTCTTCGAGTGCTTCTTTCTGTTTATTATTGGACGACATTTCACTTTTTGCCATAGTCTTCAATCTGCTCTGAAAATCACTCTTTTGGTTTACAGGAACAGCATTCAAACTGTGCCTTATGAGAAGAAAGTTATAACTCCATGAGTGGAATTCACACATCACCAAGCAGTTTCTCAGAAAGCTTCTCTACAGTTTTTAACTGACTATATTTCCCATTTAACCATAGGCCTGAAGGTGAACCTATATATCTCTTCGTGGATCCATTCACAAGGCAGTTTCCAATCTGCGTAATGTAAAGAAAGCTTCATCTATGTGAGATGAATAAACATAACAAAAAGCAGATTCACAGAAAGCTTCTTAGCAGGTTTTATCTGAAGATATTTCCTTTTTCACCTTAGTCCAGAATGTGCTCCAGAAGGTCCCTTCAGGATCCGTCCATGACAGTTTCCAAGCTGCCTAATGTAAAGAAAGCTTTATCTTTATGACATGATTACAGATATCACAGAGTAGTTTCCTAGATAGCTTCCTTCCATTTTTTGTCTGACGCTATTTCCCTTTTCACCATCAGCATCAACATGCTTCCGAATATCGCTTGGTAGCTGTTTCCCCAAAAGGGTTTCCCCGACTCTGTATCAGAAGGGAGGTAAAACACTGTGACTGAAATGCACACGTCACAAAGCAGTTCCTTGTAAAGCTTCTCTCCAGTTTCGGTCTGAACATATTTCCTTTTTCATCATTAGCCTCAAAGTGCTCCCGAATATCCCATCATATGCTAAACATACACGGGGCTAGAAAACTGCTCAATGAAAAGAGAGGCTTATCTGAGTGAGATAAATTAAGATGACACAGAGCAGTTTCACAGAAAGCTTCCTTCTAGATTTTACCTGAGGATATTTATTTCTCCATATTCTAAGGATCGTTCCCAAATGTCCTTCCTCAGATTCCACAAAAACAGTGATTTCAAGCTGCTCAATCCAAAGAATGGTTTAACTCTATGAGATGAATACACACATCGCAAAGCAGTTGCTCAGAACGTTTCTCTGCAGG
>NW_016804512.1:28372-49607 GCF_001698545.2 Rhinopithecus bieti
TGCAATTTTATCTGACTCTATTTCCTATTTCACCGTAGGCCCGAAGGTGATCCCAAATATCCCTTCGGGGATTCATCCACGAGGGAGTCTCCAAGCTGCGTAATGTAAAGAAAGCTTCATTTATGTGAGATGAATAAACATAGAAAAGCCGATTCACAGAAACTTCTTTCCAGGTTTATCTGAAGATATTTTCTTTTCACCATAGGCCAGAATGTGCTCCCAAAGGTCACTTCGTGGATCCGTCCACGACAGTTTCCAAGCTGCGTAATGTAAAGAAAGCTTTATCTATGTGAGATGATTACACATATCACAGAGTAGTTTCCTAGCAATTCTTACCAGTTTTTGTCTGAGGCTATTTCAATTTTCACCCTCGGCATCAACATGCTCCTGGATATCACTTGGTACCTGTTTCTCCAAAAGGGTTTCCCCGTCGCTGTATGAGAAGAGAGGTATAACACTGTGACTGGAATACACACGTCACAAAGCAGATCCTCGGAAACCTTCTCTCCAGTTTCGGTCTGAACATATTTCCTTTTTCACTGAAATATCCTTAGACAAAACTGGAGAGAAGGTTTCTGTGGAACTGCTTGGTGTTAGATATATCTATTCTTCTCACATAGTTCAAACCTTTCTTGTATTATGCAGTTTGTTAACTCTGTCATGCACGAATCTGCAAAGTGGCATTTGGGAGCACATTCAGGCCTACGGTGAAAGAGGAGATATCTTCAAATAAAAATTGGATAGAAGCTTTCTGAGAAACTACTTGTGATGTATGCATTCCGCTCAGGGTGTTATACCTCTTTTCTCACAAGGCAGTGTTTAAACACTCTTCCTGTGTAACCGAAAAATTGATATTTCGGAGCACATTGTGGACTATGGCAAATAGTGAAATATACTGAAATAAAATCGAGAAAGAAGTGTTCCAAGAATCTGCTCTCTGATATGTGCATTCACTTCACAGAATTTATGCTTACTCTATGTGGCCCAGTTTCAAAATTCTGTTTTTGAAGAATCTGTGAAGGGATATTTAGTGACGCCTGGAGGCTTGTAGTGAGCAAGGAAACATCTTCTGATGAAACCTGCAGAGTAACTTTCTGAGCAACTGCTTTGTGATGTGTGTATTCGTCTCATAGTTATTAACCGTTCTTTGGATTGAGCAGATGGAAATCACTGTATTTGTGTAATCTGAGGAAGGACATTTGGGACACTGTTAGCAAACTGCTTTATGAAGACTAAGTTTCAACTCTGTGAGGTGAATTCATAGATCACAAAGAAGTTTCTCAGAAAGCTTCTTTCACGTTTTTATCTGTGGATACTTCCTTTGTTTTTTACTCTGAAAAGCAATTCGAAATATCAGTTCTCAGATTCCAAAGAAACAGGAATAGCAAACGAGTTCACGATATACAGGTGTAACTCACTGAGTTGAACCCACACATCACAAAGTAGTTTTCAGAAAGCTTCTTTCTAATTTTAGCTGAGTTTAGTTCCTTTCTCACTGTAGGCTTCATTGCACGAAGAAGTGTCCTATTGCAGATTTCAAGAAAACTGTGTTAGCAAACTGCTCAATGAAGAGGAAAGTGTATCTCTGTGAGTTGAATTCACACATCACAACGCCGTTTCTCTGAATGCTTCTTTCTCATTTTTAAGTGAGGATATGTCCTCTGTCCACGTTAGCTTCATTGCACTAACAAATGTCCTATTGCAGATTTCAAGAACGCTGTGTTAGCAAACTGCTCAATGAAGAGGAAAGTGTATCTCTGTGAGTTGCATTCACACATCACAATGCAGTTTTTCAGAACGCTTCATACCAGTTTTTATCTGTGGATATTTCCTTTTCTACCATATGCCTCAATGTGCTCCCAAATATCACTTTACAGATTCCACGAACACAGTGTTAGTGAACTGCTACAGGAAGGGAAAGGTGAAACTCTCTGTGATGAATTCACACATCATAAAGCAAGTTTTCAGAATGCTTCCTCTAGTTATTGTCTGAGAATACTTCCTCTTTCACCATAGACCTCAATGCACTCCCAAATATCACGTTGCAGATTCCACGAGAACACTGTTATCAAACTGCTTTATGAATTCTAGATTTTAACTCTTTTAGATGAATTCATAGATCACAAAGAAGTTTCTCAGAAAGCTTCTTTCACGTTTTTATCTGTGGACACTTCCATTGTCCTTATACTCTGAAAAGCAACCCGAAATATCAGTTCTCAGATTCCAAAGAAACAGGAATAGCAAACAGCTCCATGAAATACAGGTGTAACTCACTGAGTTGAACCCACACATCAACAAAACAGTTTCTCAGAAAGCTTCTTTCTAATTTTCAGCTGAGGATATTTCCTTTGTCACCGTAGGCTTCAATGCACTAAGAAATGTCCTATTGTAGATTTCAAGAAAACAGTGTTAGCAAACTGCTCAATGAAGAGAAAAATGTATTTCTGTGAGTTTATTTCACACATCACAACGCAGTTTCTCAGAAAGCTTCTTTCTCATTTTTAACTGAGGCATTTGCTCTGTCAACGTAAGGTTCATTGCACTAAGAAAGGTCCTATTGCAGATTTCAAGAACACTGTGTTAACAAACTGCTCAATGAAGAGGAAAGTGTATCTCTGTGAGTTGCATTGACACATCACAACGCATTTTCTCAGAATGCTTCCTACCAGTTTTTATCTGTGGATATTTCCGTTTCTACCATAGGCCTCAATGTGCTCCCAAATATCCCTTTACAGATTCCACGAACACAGTGTTGGGAAACTGCTACAGGAAGGTTAAGATGAATCTCTCTGTGATGTATTCACACATCAGAAAGCGAGTGTTCAGAACGCTTCTTTCTACTTATTATCTGAGGATAGTTCCTTTTTCACCATAGGCCACAATGCACTCCCAAATATCACGTTGCAGATTCCACGAGAACACTGTTAGCAAACTGCTTTATGAAGACTAAGTTGTGACTCTGTGAGGTGAATTCATATATCACAAAGAAGTTTCTCAGAAACTTCTTTCACGATTTTATCTGTGGATACTTCCTTTGTCCTTATACACTGAAAAACAATCTGAAACATCAGTTCCCAGATGCCAAAGAAACAGGACTAGCAAACGGCTCCAGGAAAAACAGGTGTAACTCACGGAGTTGAACCCATACATCACAAAGCAGTTTCTCAGAATGCTTCTTTCTACTTTTTAGCTGAGGATATTTCCTTTGTCATCATAGGCTTCATTGTGCTAAGAAGTGTCCTTTTGCAGAATTCAAGGAAACTGTGATCGCAAAATACTCAATGAAGAGAAAAGTGTATCTCTGTGTCTTGAATTCACACATCACAAAGTAGTTTCTCAGAAAGCTTCTTTCTCGTTTTTAGCTGAGGATATATTTTTTGTCACCGTAAACTTCATTGCGCTAAGAAATGTCCTATTGCAGATTTCAAGTACCCTGTATTAGCAAACTGCTCAATGAAGAGGAAAGTGTATCTCTTTGAGTTGCATTCACACATCACAATGCAGTTTCTCAGAACTCTTCTTTCCACTTTGTGTCTGTGTATATTTCCTTTTTCACCTTAGGTATCACTGTGCTTCCAAATATCACTTTACAGATTCCATGAACACAGTGTTAGCAAACTGCTACAGGAAGGAAAAGATGAATCTCTCTGTGATGGATTCACACATCGGAAAGGAATTGTTCAGAACGCTTCCTTCCAGTTATTATCTGAGTATAGTTCCTTTTTCACCATATGCTGAAAATTGAAATATGCTGAAATAACATTCAGAAAGAAGCGTTTCCAGAAACTGCTCTCTGATGTGTCCATTCATTTCAGAGACTTAAAGCATACACTACATTGCCCAGTTTGGAAACTCTGTCGTTGAGGAGTCTGTGAAGGGATATTAAGTATCGCCCTTAGGCTTGTTGTGAGAAAGGAAGCATCTTCCGATGAAAACTGTAGAGAAGCTTTCGGGGCACCTTCTTGATGATGTGTGTTTTCATCCCGTAGAGTTAAATCATTCTTTGGATTGAGCAGTTTGAAATCACTGTTTCTGTGGAAACTCAGAGAGGACATTGGCGAATGCTCTCAAGAATATGCTGAAAAAGACATACCCTCTGATATAAAGCAGAAGGAAACTTTCTGTCAAACAGCTCTAGGTTATGTGAAGTACAGTTGCACAGTTAAGCTTCTGTTTTCATTCAGCAGAATTCTAACACTGTTTTAGGTTAGTCAGCTAAGGGACACTCAGGAGTGTTTTGAGGCTTTCAGTGAAAACGGAAATATCTTCAGATAGATACTGGAGGGAAGGTTTCCGAGGAGCTGATTTGTGATGTGTGCTTTCCACTCACAGAGTTATACTTTTCTTCTCTTAGAGCATTTGTTAATTCTGTTTGGAGAAAAAGGTATCATGGACGACTACAACGAAAAAGGAAATTTCCTCAAAGAGAAACTGGAAAGAAGCTTTCTGTGAAACTGCTTTGTGATAGATATGTCTATTTGTCTCACAAAGATAAAACTTTCTTTCTAATAGGCAGTTTTGAAACTGCGTCATGGATGGATTCGCAAAAGGACATTTCCGAGCACATTCAGGCCTGTGGGGAAATAGGAAATATCTTTCAATAAAAGTGAAGAAAAGTTTTCTGAAAACTGCTTTGTGATGTGTGTATTCCATTCAGGGAATTTAACCTCCTATATCATAAGGTAGTGTGTGAAGCCTGATCCTGTAAAACTGAAAAACTGATATTTCACAGTGCAATGAAGACTATGGCGAAAATTGAAATATCCTGAAAGGAAATCCAGAAAGAAGCGTTCCAAGAAACTGCTCTCTGACGTTGGCATTCATTTCAGTGAGTTAAAGCTTTCACTACATTGCCCAGTTTGGAAACTCTGTCTTTGAGGAATCTGTGAAGGGATATTAAGTGGCGCCCGGAGGCTTGAGGTGAGAAGGAAACATCTTCAGATTAAAACTGGACAGAAGCTTTTGTAGCAACTGCTTTGTGATATGTGTATTCATCTCAGAAAGGTAAATCATTCTTTGGATTGAGCAGTTTGAAAGCAGTTTCTATGGAACCTGAGAAGGGACATTTGGAAATGCTCCTACGAATATGCTGAAAAAGGGTTAACCTCCGAAAAAAACCAATAGGAAACTTTCTGTGGAACTACTCTAGGTCACGTGGGTCCACTTGCATAGTTAAGCTTCTGTTTTCATTGAGCAGTATTCTGACACTGTTTTAGGTTAGTCACCTAAGGGATATTCGGGAGCGCTATGAGGCTTACAGTGAAAACGGAAATATCTTCAGATAGATACTGGAGAGAAGATTTGTGAGCAGCTGCTTTGTCACGTGTGCATTCCACTCACAGAGTTATACTCTTCTTCTCATAGAGGATTGTGGAATACCGTTTGGAGAAAAAGTGACCAGGGGACATTCGGTGGTACATGGACTGCTATGGGTAAAAGTAAAGTATCCTCACCCAAAAAACTGGAGAAGCTTTTGGTGAAACTGCTTTGTGATGGATACCTCTAGTCATCTCACATAGATAAAATTTTCCTTCTATTACGCAGTTTTGAAACTGCGTCATGGACAGATTCACGCAGAGACATTCGGGAGCACCTTCAGGCCTGTGGGGAAATAGGAGATATCTTCAGATAAAAACTGGAGAGAAACGTCCTGAGTAACTGCTTTGTGGTGTGTGCATTCCACTCAGGACATTGTACCTCTTTTCTCATAAGGCAGCATTTGAACACTGTTCTGGTAAAAGTGAAAAAGTGATACTTTTCAGCGCATTGAAGACTATAGCAAAAAGTGAAATATCCTGAATTAAAACACAGAAAGAAGCATTCCAAAGAACTGCTCTCTGACGTGTGCATTGATTTCACAGAGTTAAAGCTTACACTACGTTGCCCAGTTTGGAAACTCTGTCTTTAAGGAATCTGTGAAAGGATATTAAGTGACACCCAGAGGCTTCTGGTGAGAAAGCAAACGTCTTCTGATGAAAACTGGAGAGAAGCTTTTGGAGTAACTGCTTTGTGTTGTGTGTATTCATCTCATAGAGATAAATCATTCTTTGAATTGAGCAGTGTGAAATCACAGTTTCTGTGGAAACTGAGAAAGACAATTGGGAACGCTCTTAGGGATATGCTGAAAAAGAAGTACCCTCCAATAAAAACCAGAAGGAAATTTTCTCTGAAACTGATCTAGGTCACGTGAAGTCTCCTTGCACAGTTAAACTTCTGTTTACATTGAGCAGTATTGTGATGTCATTATAGGTTAGTCAGCTAAGGGACACTGGGGCGTGCTTTGAGGCTTAAGGTGAAAACAGAAATAACTGCAGATAGATACTGCAGAGAAGATTTTGGAGGAGCTTCTTTGTGACGTGTGCATTCCACTCACAGACTTATTCTTTTTTTCTCATAGAAAATTGGGGAATACCGTTTGGAGAAAAAGCTACCAGGAAACATTCAGGAGTATATGGACAGCTATGGTGAAAAGGAAATATCCTCAGACAAAAACCGGAAAGAATCTTTCTGTGAAACGACTTTGTGATAGATATGTCCATTCATCTCACAGAGATAAAAGTTTTTTTTTCTATTAAGCAGTTTTGAGACTGCGTCATGGACGGTTTCACGAAGGGACATTCGGGAGTGCATCCGATCCTCTGGGGAAATAGGAGATATCTTCAGATAAAAACTGGAGAGAAGCTTTCTGAGAAATTGCTTTGTGATGTCTACATTCCACTCAGGAAATTATACCTCTTTTCTCATAAGGCAGTGTTTGAGCACTGTTCCGATAAAACTGAAAAAGTGATATTTTGCAACGCATTGTACACTATGGCAAAAAGTGAAATTTCCAGAAATAAAACTCAGAAAGAAACGTTCCAAAAAGCTGTTCTCTGACGTGTGCATTCATTTCAGAGAGTTACAGCTTACACTGCGTTGCCCAGTTTGGAAACTCTGTCTTTGAGGAATCTGGGAAGGGATATTAAGTGGCACCTGGAGGCTTGTGGTGAGAAATGAAACGTCTTCCTATGAAAACTAGAGACAAGATTTCGGAGCAACTGCTTTGTGATGTGTGTAATCATCTCAAAGACTTAATCATTCTTTGGATTAAGCAGTTTGAAATCACTGTTTCTATGGAACCTGAGAAAGGACATTAAGGCACACTCTTAAAATATGCTGAAAAACAAATACCCTCCGATAAAAATAAGAAGGAAACTTTCTGTGAAACTGTTCTAGATCACCAGAAGTCCACTCCCACAGTTAAGTTTCAGTTTTCAGTATTATTCTAACACTATATTACGTTAGTCAGCTAAGGGATACTCGGGAACGCTTTGAGGCTTACGGTGAAGACGGAAATATCTTCAGATAGATACTGTAGCGAAGATTTCCGAGGAGCTGCTTTGTGACACGTGCATTCCATTCACAGAATTATACTTTTCTTCTCATAGATGATTGGGGAATCCCTCTTGGAGGAAAAGCTAAAAGTGGACATTTGGGAGTATATTTACAACCCTGGTGAAAAAGGAAATATCCTCAGACAAAAACTGGAATGAAACTTTCTGTGAAACTGCTTTGGGATAGATATGTCTACTCATCTTGCATAGATAAAACTTTCCTTCTATTAGCAGATTTGCAACTGCATCAACGACGGATTCCTGAAGGGACATTCGGAGCACATTTAAGCCTGCGGGGAAACAGGAGATAAATTCAGATAAAAACTGGAGAGAAGCTTTCTGATAAACTGCTTTGTAATGTGCGCATTCTGCTCAGGGAGTTGTACCTCTTTTCTTTTAATGCAGTGTGTGAACACTGTCCCTGTAAATCTGAAAAAGTGATACTTTGAAGCGCCTTGATGACTAAAGCGAAAAGTGAAATATCCTGAAATAAAACCCAGAAAGAAGCATTTCACGAAACTGTTCTCTGACGTGTCCATTCATTTCAGAGATTTACAGCGTACACTACATTGCCCAGTTTGAAAACTCTGTCGTTGAGGATTCTGTGAAGGAATATTATGTAGCGCCCATAGGCTTGTTGTGAGAAAGGAAACGTCATCCAATGAAAACTGGAGAGAAGCTTTCGGAGCAGCTTCTTTGTGATGTGTGTATTCATCTCATAGAATTAAATCATTCTTTGGATTGAGCAATTTGAAGTCACACAGTTAAACTTCTGTTTTGATTGAGCAGAATTCTAACACTGTTTTAGGTTAGTCAGCTAAGCGATACTCAGGAGCGTTTTGAGGCTTTCAGTGAAAATGGAAATATCTTCAGATAGATACAGGAGAGAAGGTTACCGAGGAGCTGATTTGTGATGTGTGCATTCCACTCACAGAGTTATACTTTCCTTCTCTTAGAGCATTGGGTAATTCTGTTTGTAGAAAAAGGTATCAGGTTGCATTTGGAGGAATATGGACGACTACGGCGAAAGAGGAAATCTCCTTAAACACAAACTGGAAAGAAGCTTTCTGTGAATCTGCTTTGTGATAGATACCTCTATTCACCTCACATAGATAAAGCTTTCTTTCTATTGCGTGGTTTTGAAACTGCGTCATGGATGGATTCGTGAAGTGACATTCGGGAGCACATTCAGGTCTGTGGGGTAATAGTAAATATCTTCAGATACAAACTGGAGTGAAGCTTTATGAGAAACTGCTTTGTGATGTGTGTATTCCACTGAGGGAGTTATACCACTTTTCTCTAAGGCAGTGTTCGAACACTGTTCGTGTAAAACTGAAAAAGTGATATTGTGCAGCGCCTTGAAGACTATGGTGAAAAGCGAAATATCCTGAAATAAAACCCAGAAAGAAATGTTCCAACAAACTGTTCTCTGACGTGTGCACTCATTTCAGAGAGTTAAAGCTTACACTACGTTGATCAGTTTGGAAACTGTCCTTGAGGAATCTATGAAGGGATATTAAGTGGCGCCCAGAGGCTATGCTTGAGAAAAGAAAAGTCTTCCGATGAAAACTGGAGAGAAGCTTTCAGAGCAACTGCTTTGTGATGTGTGTATTCATCTCATAGAGTTAAATCATTCTTTGGATTGAGTAGTTTGAAATCACTGTTTCTGTGGAACCTGAGAAAGGATATTTGGGAATGCTGTTAAGAATGTGCTAAAAATAAGTACCCTCTGAGAAAAACCAAAAGGAAATTTTCTGTGAAACTGCTCTGGCTCACATGAATTCCACTCACACAGTTAAGCTTCGGTTTTCATTGAGCAGTATTCTAACAAGATTTTAGGTGAGTCTGTGAAGTGATATTCGGGAGTGCTTGGAGGCTTATGGTGAGAAAGGAAATATCATCAGATAAAAACTGGAGAGTAGAATTCCGAGGAGCTGCTTTGTGATGTGTGCATTCCACTTGCAGAGTTACAATTTTATTTTCATAGAGGATTGGCGAGGTCCGTTTGGTATAACGCTACCAGGGCTCAGTCGGGAGCATATGCATGGCTATGGTTTAAAAGAAAAAAATCTTCAGACAAACACTGGAAATAAGTGTTCTGAGAAAACTGTGTTGTGATGTGTTAATGCAACTCACAGAGATACACTTTCCTCTTCATTGAGCAGTTCGCTAACACAGTTTTCTTGAAATCTGCAATAGATCATTTCTTAGTGCAATGAAGCTTATGGTGACAAAGAAAATATCCTCAGCTAAAAACGAGAAAGAAGCTTTCTGAGAAACGGCTTTGTGAGGTGTGAATTCAAATCACAGAGATACACATTCCTCCTCATTGAGCAGTTTGCTAACACAGTTTTCTTGAAATCTGCAATAGGACACTTCTTAATGCAATGAAGCCTATGGTGACAAAGGAAATATCCTCGACTAAAAAGTAGAAAGAAACTTTCTGAGAAACTGCTTTATGATGTGTGGGTTCAATTCAGTGAGTTACACCTGTATTTCATGGAGCCTTTTGCTAGTCCTGTTTCTTTGGAATCTGAGAACTGATATTTCGGATTGCCTTTCAGAGTACAAGGACAAATGAAGTATCCACAGATAAAAACTTGAAAGAAGCTTTCTGAGAAACTTCTTTGTGATATATGAATTCACCTCACAGAGTTAAAACTTAGTCTTCATAAAGCAGTTTGCTAACAGTGTTCTCGTGAAATCTGCAACGTGATATTTGGGAGCACTTTGAGGCATATGGTGAAAAAGGAACTATCCTCAGATAATAAGTAGAAAGAAGCATTCTGAACACTTGCTTTCTGATGTGTGAATTCATCACAGAGAGATTCACCTTATTCTTCCTGTAGCAGTTTGCTAACACTGTGTTCGTGGAATATGTAAAGTGATACTTGGGAGCACATTGAGGCCTATGGTGTAAAAGGAAACATCCACAGATAAAAACTAGAAAGATGCGTTCTGAAAAACTGCATTGTGATGTGTGAATGCAGCTCACAGAGATTCACTTTCTTCTTCATTGAGCAGTTTGCTAACACAGTTTTCCTGAAATCTGCATTAGGACACTTCTTAGCGCAGTGAAGCTTATGGTGACAAAGGAAATATCCTCAGCTGAAAACGAGAAAGAAGCTTTCTGAGAAACTGCTTTGTGATGTGTGAATTCAACACACAGAGATACATTTTCCTCTTAATTGAGCATTTTGTGAACACAGTTCTCTTGAAATCTGCAATAGGACACTTCTTAGCACAATGAAGTCTACAGTGACAAAGGAAATATCCTCAGATAAAAATAGAAAGAAGCTTTCTGGGAAACTGCTATGTGATGTGTGAATTCAACTCACAGAGATACACTCTCCCCTTCTCTGACCAGTTTGCTAACAGTTTTCTTGAAATCTGCAAAAGGACACTTCTTAATCCAATGAAGCCTACGGTGACAAAGGAAATATCCTCAGATAAAAACTAGAAAGAAGCTTTCTGAGAAACTGCTTTGTGATGTGTGGGTTGAACTCAGTGAGTTACACGTTTATTTCTTGGAGCTGTTTGCTAGTCCTGTTTCTTTGGAATCTGAGAACTGATATTTCGGATTGCTTTTCAGAGTATAAGGACAAAGGAAGTATCCACAGATAAAAACGTGAAAGAAGCTTTCTGAGAAACTTCTTAGTGATATATGAATTCACCTCACAGAGTTAAAACTTTGTCTTCATAAAGCAGTTTGCTAACAGTGTTCTCCTGGAATCTGCAACGTGATATTTGGGAGCGCTTTGAGGCCTATGCTGAAAAAGGAACTATCCTCAGATAATAAGTAGAAAGAAGCATTCTGAGCAGGTGCTTTCTAATGTGTGAATTCATCACAGAGAGTTTCACCTTTCAGTTCCTGTAGCAGTTTTCTAACATTGTGTTCGTGGAATCTGTAAAGTGATATTTGGAGCACATTGAAGCCTATGGTGAGAAAGGAAATATCCACAGATAAAAACTGAAAAGAAGAGTTCTGAAAAACTGCATTGTGATGTGTGAATGCAGCTCACAGAGATACACGTTCCCCTTCCTTGAACAGTTTGCTAACACAGTTTTCGTGAAATCTAAAATTGGATACTTTTTAGTGCAGTGAAGCCTACCGTGACAAAGGAAATATCCTCAGATAAAAACTAGAAAGGGCCGGGCGTGGTGGCTCAAGCCTGAAATGCCAGCACTTTGGGAGGCCGAGACGGGTGGATCACGAGGTCAGGAGATCGAGACCATCCTGGCCTACACTGTGAAACTCCGGCTCTATTAAAAAATACAAAAAACTAGCCAGGCGAGATGGCGGGTGCCTGTAGTTCCAGCTACTCGGGAGGCTGAGGCAGGAGAATGGCATAAACCCGGGACGCGGAGCTTGCAATGAGCCAAGATCGTGCCACTGCACTTCAGCCTGGATGACAGAGCGAGACTCCGTCCCCCCCCACCAAAAAAAAGAGAAAGAAGCTTTCTGAGAAACTGCTTTATGATGTGTGCATTTAACACACAGAGATAGACTTTCCCCTTCATTGAGTAGTTTGCTAACACAGTTTTCTTGAAATCTGCAATAGGACACTTCTTAGTGCAATGAAGCCTATGGTGACAAAGGAAATATTCTCAGATAAAAGTAGAAAGAAGCTTTCTGAGAAACTGCCATGTGATGTGTGAATTCAACTCACAGAGATACTCTTTCCTCTTCTTTCATCAGTTTGCTAGCACACTTTTCTTGAAACCTACAATCGTATACTTCTTAGTGCAATGAAGCCTACCGTGACAAAGGAAATATCCTGAGATTAAAAAGTAGAAAGAAGCTTTCTGAGAAACTGCTATGTGATGTATGAATTCAACCCACAGAATACACTTTCCTCTTCTTTCATGAGTTTGATAACACATTTTTCTTAAAATCTGCAATAGGACACTTCTTAGTGCAATGAAGCCTACGGTGACAAAGGAAATATCCTCAGATAAAAAGTAGAAAGAAGCTTTCTGAGAAACTGCTATGTGATGGGTGAATTCAACTCACAGAGATACATCTTTCTCTTCTTTGATCAGTCTGCTAACACAGTTATCTTGAAATCTGCAATCGGGTACTTCTTAGTGCAACAAAGCCTACCATGACAAAGGAAATATCCTCAGATAAAAACTAGAAAGAAGGTTTCTGAGAAACTCCTTCCTGATGTGTGGGTTCAACTCAGTGAGCTACACCTGTATTTCAGGGAGCCGTTTGTTAGGCGTGTTTCTGTGGAATCTGAGATCTAATACTTCGGATTGCTTTTGAGAGTATAAGCACAAAGAAGTATCCACAGATAAAATCGTGAAAGAAGCTTTCTGAGAAACTTCTTTGTGATACATGAATTCACCTTACAGAGTTACAACTTAGTCTTCATAAAGCAGTTTGTTAACTGTGTTCTCATGGAATATGCAACGTGATATTTGGGAGCACATTGAGGCCTATGGTGAAAAAGGAAGTACCTCAGATAATAATTAGAAAGAAGCATTCTGAACACTTGCTTTCTGAGGTGTGAATTCATCAGAGAGATTCACTTTTCCCTTCCTGTAGCAGTTTCCTAGCACTGTGTTCGTGGAATCTGTAAAGTGATATTTGTGAGCACATTGAGGCCTATGGTGAAAAAAGAAATATCCACAGATAAAAACTGGAAAGAAGCGTTCTGAGAAACTGCATTGTGATGTGAGAATACAACTCACAGAGATACACTTTCATCTTCATTGAGCAGTTTGCTAACACGGTGTTCTTGAAATCTGCAATAGGACATTTCTTAGCACAATGTAGCTTACGGTGACAAAGGAAACATCTTCAGCTAAAAACGAGAAAGTAGCTTTCTGAGAAATGCTTTGTGATGTGTGAATTCAACTCACAGAGATACACATTGCTCTTCATTGAGCAGTTTCCTAACACAGTTTTCTTGAAACTGCAATAGGACACTTCTTAGCGCAATGAAGCCTTCAGTGACAAAGGAAATATCCTCAGATAAAAAGTAGAAAGAAACTTTCTGAGAAACTGCTATGTGATGTGTGAATTCAACCCACAGAGATACACTTTCCTCTTCTTTCATGAGTTTGATAACACAGTTTTCTTGAAATCTGCAATTGGATACTTCTTAGCNTATCCACAGATATAATCGTGAAAGAAGCTTTCTGAGAAACTTCTTTGTGATATATGAATTCACCTCACAGAGTCACAACTTAGACTTCATGAAGCAGTTTGCTAACAGTGTTCTCGTGCAATCTGCAACGTGATATTTGGGAGTGCATTGAGGCCTAAGGTGAAAAAGTAAGTTTCCTCAGATAATAAGTAGATAGAAGCGTTCTGAACACTTGCTTACTGATGTGTGAATTCATCACAGAGAGATTGGCCTCTCCCTTCCTGTAGCAGTTTGCTAACAATCTGTTCGTGGAATCTGTAAAGTGATATTTGGGAACACAGTGAGGCCCGTGGTGAAAAAGGAAATATCCACAGATAAAAACTGGAAAGAAGCGTTCTGAGAAACTTCATTGTGATGTGAGAATGCAACTCACAGAGATACACTTTCTGCTTAATTGAGCAGTTTGCTAACACAGTGTTCTTTAAATCTGCAATAGGACATTTCTTAGCACAATGAAGCTTACGGTGACAAAGGAAACATCTTCAGCTAAAAACGAGAAAGTAGCTTTCTGAGAAATGCTTTGTGATGTGTGAATTCAACTCACAGAGATACACATTGCTCTTCAATGAGCAGTTTCCTAACACAGTTTTCTTGAAACTGCAATAGGACACTTCTTAGCGCAATGAAGCCTTCAGTGACAAAGGAAATATCCTCAGATAAAAGTAGAAAGAAACTTTCTGAGACACTGCTATGTGATGTGTGAATTCAACCCACAGAGATACACTTTCCTCTTCTTTCATGAGTTTGATAACACAGTTTTCTTGAAATCTGCAATTGGATACTTCTTAGCTTAATGAAGCCTACCGTGACAAAGGAAATATCCTGAGATAAAAACCAGAAAGAAGCTTTATGAAAAACTGCTTTGTGATGTGTGGGTTCAACTGAGTGAGTTACACATGTATTTCATGGAGCCGTTTGCTAGTCCTGTCTCTGTGGAATCTGAGAACTGAAACTTCGGATTGCTTTTGAGAGTGTAAGCACAAAGGAAATATCCACAGATAAAATCGTGAAAGAAGCTTTCTGAGAAACTTCTTTGTGATAGGTGAATTCAACACACAGAGTCACAACTTAATCTTCATGAAGCAGTTTGCCTACAGTGTTCTCGTGGAATCTGCAACGTGATATTTGGGAGTGCATTGAGGCCTACGGTGAAAAAGGAAGTATCCCCAGATAATTACTAGAAACAAGCGTTCTGAACACTTGCTTTGTGATGTGTGATTTCATCACAGAGAGATTCACCTTTCCCTTCCTGTAGCAGATTGCTAACACTGTGTTTGTGGAATCTGTAAAGTGATATTTGGGAGCACATTGAGGCTTATGGTGAAAGAGGAAATATCCACAGATAAAAACTGGAAAGAAACGTTCTGAGTAACTGCACTGTGATGTGTGAATGCAACTCACAGAAATACACTTTCCTCTTCACTGAGCAGTTTGATAACACAGTTTTTTGAAATCTGCAATACAACACCTCTTAGCGCAATGAAACCTACGGTGACAAAGGAAATATCCTCCGATAAAAAGTAGAAAGAACCTTTCTGAGAAACTGCTATGTGATGTGTGAATTCAACTCACAGAGATACACTTTCGTCTTTTTTGATCATGTTGCTAACACAGTTTTCTTGAAATCCACCATCGGATACCTCTCAGTGACATGAAGCCTACCGTGACAATGGAAATATCCTCAGATAAAAACTAGAAAGAAACTCTCTGAGAAACTGCTTTGTGATGTGTGGGTTCAACGTAAAGAGTTACACCTGTGTTTCGTGGAGCCGTTTGCTAGCCCTATCTCTGTGGAATTTGAGAAGTGAAATTTCGGATTGCTTTTGAGAGTATAAGCACAAAGGAAGTATCCACTGATAAAATCGTGAAAGGACCTTTCTGAGAAACTTCTTTGTGATATATGAATTCACCTCACACAGTCACAACTTAGTCTTCATGAAGCAGGTTGCTAACAGTGTTCTCGTGGAATTGGCAACGTGATATTTGGGAGTGCTTGGAGGATTATGGTGAAAAATGAAGTATCCTCAGATAAAATTAGAAAGAAGCGTTCCGAACACTTGCTTTCTGATGTGTGAATTCATTACAGAGAGATTCGCCTTTCCCTTCCTGTAGCAGTTTGCTAACACTGTGTTCATGGAATCTGTAGAGTGATATTTGGTACCACAGTGAGGCCCATGATGAACAAGGAAATATCCACAGTGAAAACCTGCAAAGAAGCATTCTGAGAAACTGTATTGTGATGTGTGAATGCAACTCACAGAGATACACTTTCCTCTTCATTGAGAAGTTTGCTAACACAGTGTTCTTGAAATCTGCAATAGGACGTTTCTTAGCACAATGAACCTTACAGTGACAAAGAAAATATCCTCAGCTAAAAACGAGAAAGAAGCATTCTGAGAAACTGCTTTGGGATGTGTCAATTAAACTCACAGAGATACACTTTCCTCCTCATGCAGCAGTTTGCTAACAAAGTTTTCTTGATATCTGCAATAGGACATTTCTTAATGCAATGAAGCCTATGGTGACAAAGGAAATATCCTCAGATAAAAAGTAGAAAGAACCTTTCTGAGAAACTGCTATGTGATGTGTGAATTCAACCCATAAGAGATACACTTTCCTCTTCTTTCATGAGTTTGATAACACAGTTTTCTTGAAATCTGCAATCGGATACTTCTTAGCCTAATGAAGCCTACTGTGACAAAGGAAACATCCTGAGATAGAAACTAGAAAGAAGATTTATGAAAAACTGCTTTGTGATGTGTGGGTTCAACTGAGTGATTTACACATGTATTTCGTGGAGCCGTTTGCTAGCCCTGTCTCTGTGGAATCCGAGAACTGAAATTTCGGATTGCTTTTGAGAGTGTAAGCACAAAAGAAGTATCCACAGATAAAATCGTGAAAGAAGCTTTCTGAGAAACTTCTTTGTGATAGGTGAATTCAACACACAGAGTCACAACTTAATCTGCATGAAGCAGTTTGCCTACAGTGTTCTCGTGGAATCTGCAATGTGATATTTGGGAGCGCATTGAGACCTATGGTGAAAAAAGAAGTATCCCCAGATAATTACTAGAAACAAGCGTTCTGAACACTTGCTTTGTGATGTGTGAATTCATCACAGAGAGATTCACCTTTACCTTCCTGTAGCAGTTTACTAACACTGTGTTTGTGGAATCTGTAAAGTGATATTTGGGAGCACATTGAGGCTTATGGTGAGAAAGGAAATATCCACCGATAAAACTGGAAAGAAGCGTTCTGAGTAACTGCACTGTGATGTGTGAATGCAACTCACAGAGATACACTTTCCTCTTCACTGAGCAGTTTGCTAACACATTTTTTTTGAAATCTGCAATAGGACACTTCTTAGCGCAATGGAGCCTATGGTGACAAAGGAAATATCCTCAGATAAAAACTAGAAAGAAGCTTTCTGAGAGACTGCTTTGTGGTGTGTGGGTTCAACTCAGTGAGTTACACCTGTATTTCTTGGAGCCGTTTTATTTCACAGATAAAAAAGTGAAAGAAGCTTTCTGAGAAATTTCTTTGTGATATATGCATTCACCTCACAGAGTTACAACTTAGTCTTCGTGAAGCAGTTTGCTAACACTGTTCTCGTGGAATCTGCAACATGATATTTGGGACCGCATTGAGGCCTATGGTGAAAAGGAAGTATCCTCAGATAATAACTGGAAAGAAGCGTTCTGAGAAACTGCTTTCTGACGTGCGAATTCATCACAGAGATATTCACCTTTCCCTTCCTATAGCAGTTTGCTAACACTGTGTTCGTGGAATCTGTAAAGTGACATTTCGGAGCACATTGAAGTCTATGGCGAAAAGGAAATATCCGCAGAGAAAACTGGAGAGAATCGTTCTGAGAAACTGCATTTTGATGTGTGGGTTCAACTGAGTGAGTTACACATGTATTTCGTGGAGCCGTTTGCTAGCTCTATCTTTGTGGAATCTGAGAATTGAAATTTCGTATTGCTTTTGAGGGTATAAGCACAAATGAAGTATCCACAGATAAAATCGTGAAAGGAGCTTTCTGAGAAACTTCTTTGTTGTATATGAATTCACCTCACAGAGTCACCACTTAGTCTTCATGAAGCAGTTTGCTAACAGTGTTCTCGTGGAATCTGCAACGTGATATTTGGGAGCACTTTTAAGCCTATGGTGAAAAATGAAGTATCCTCAAATAATAACTAGAAAGAAGCATTCTGAACACTTGCTTTCTGATGTGTGAATTCATCACAGAGAGATTCACCTTTCCCTTCCTGTAGCAGATTGCTAACACTGTGTTCATGGTATCTGTAAAGTGATATTTGGGAACACAGTGAGGCCTATGGTGAAAAAGGAAATATCCACAGATAAAAACTGGAAAGAAGCGTCCTGAGAAACTGCATTGCGACGTGTGAATGCGACTTTGTGATATATGAATTCACCTAACACAGTTACATCTTAATGTTCACGAAGCAGTTTGCTAATACTGTTTTCGTGGAATCTGCAACGTGATATTTGGGAGCACATTGAGGCCTGTGGTGTAAAAGGAAGTATCCTCAGATAATAACTAGAAAAAAGCGTTCTGAACACTTCCTTTCTGATGTGTGAATTCATCACAAAGAGATTCACCTTTCCCTTCCTGTAGCAGTTTGCTATCACTGTGTTCGTTGAATCTCTAAAGTGATATTTGGTAGCTCATTGAGGCCTATGGTGATAAAGGAAATATCCACAGATGAAAACTGGAAAGAAGCCTTCTGAGAAACTGCATTGTGATATGTGAATGTAACTCACAGAGATACACTTTCCTCTTCATTGAGCAGTTTGCTAACACAGTGTTCTTAAAATCTGCATTAGGACAGTTCTTAGTGCAATGAAGCCTACGGTGACAAAGGAAATATCCTCAGATAAAAAGAAGAAAGAACCTTTCTGAGAAACTGCTATGTGATGTGTGAATTCAACTCACAGAGATACACTTGCCTCTTCTTTCATGAGTTTGATAATACAGTTTTCTTGAAATCTGCAATCGGATACTTCTTAGCGCAATTAAGGCTACCGTGACAAAGGAAATATCCTCAGATAAAAACTAGAAAGAATCTTTCTGAGAAACTGCTTTGCGATGTTTGGGTTCAACTCAGTGAGTTACACCTGTATTTCGTGGAGCCGTTTGCTAGCCCTGTATCTGTGGAATCTGAGAACTGATATTTCGTATTACTTTTGAGAGTATAAGGACAAAGGAAGTATCCAAGTTAAAAACGTGAAAGAAGCTTTCTCAGAAACTTCTTTCTGATATATGAATGCACCTCACAAAGTTACATCTTATTGTTCATGAAGCAGTTTGCTAACACTGTTCTCGTGGAATCTGCAACGTGATATTTGGGAGCGCATTGAGGCCTCTGGTGAAAAAGGAAGTATCCTCAGATAATAACTAGAAAGAAACGTTCTGAACACTTGCTTTCTGATGTGTGAATTCATCACAGAGAGATTCACCTTTCCCTTCCTGTAGCAGTTTGCTATCATTGTGTTCGTGGAATCTGTAAAGTGATATTTGGTAGCACATTGAGGTCTACGGTGTAAAAGGAAATATCCACAGATAAAAACTGGAAAGAAGCCTTCTGAGAAACTGCATTGTGATGTGTGAATGTAAAACTGAACAGAGATACGACTTTCCTTCGTCTGGTGCAGGTTTTGCTTTAACGACAGTGGGCTTGAAATCGGCATTAGGACAGTTCTTAGCGGTAAGAAGCATAGGGTTGACAAAGGAAAGATCTTTCAGATAAAAAATGAGAAAGGAATGCTTTCAGAGAACTGGCTATGTGAGGTGTGGAATTCAGCATCACCGAAGATTACCCGGCCTCTTCGTTCCTTTTTTGTTTTTTTTTTTGTTTTTTTTTGCCTCAGCCTCCTGAGTAGCTGCGACTACAGGCGCCCGCCACCTCACCTGGCTAGATTTTTGTATTTTTTAGTAGAGACGGGTTTCACCCTGTTAGCCAGGATGGTCTCGATCTCCTGACCTCGTGATCCGCCCGTCTCGGCCTCCCAAAGTGCTGGGATTACAGGCTTGAGCCACTGTGCCCTGCCACACTTTCCTCTTCTTTGATCAGTTTGCT
The DNA here is from genome assembly GCF_001698545.2 of Rhinopithecus bieti. Taxonomy (NCBI): domain Eukaryota; kingdom Metazoa; phylum Chordata; class Mammalia; order Primates; family Cercopithecidae; genus Rhinopithecus; species Rhinopithecus bieti. Next base: position 47,999 of record NW_016804512.1, read on the forward strand.
AACACAGTTTTCTTGAAATCTGCAATCAGATACTTCTTAGCCCAATGAAGCCTACCATGACAAAGGAAATATCCTGAGATAAAAACTAGAAAGAAGCTTTCTGAGAAACTCCTTTGTGATGTGTGGGTTCAACTCGGTGAGTTACACCTGTATTTCTTGGAGCTGTTTGCTATCCCTGTTTCTGTGGAATCTGAGAACTGATATTTCGGATTGCTTTTGAGAGTATAAAGACAAAGGAAGTTTCCTCAGATAAAATCGTGAAAGAAGCTTTCTGAGAAACTTCTTTGTGATATACGAATTCATCTCACAGAGTTACAACGTAGTCTTCATGAAGCAGTTTGCTAACACTGTTCCCATCAAATCCGCAACGTGATATTAAGGAATGCATTGGGGCCTACGGTGAATAAGGAATTTTCCTCAGATAATAACTAGAAAGAAACGTTCTGAACAGTTGCTTTCAGATGTGTGGATTCATCACAGAGAGATTCACCTTTCCCTTCTGTAGCAGTTTGCTAACGCTGTGTTCGTGGAATCTGTATAGTGATATTTGGGAGCACATTGAGGCCTATGGTGAAAAATAACATATCCACAGATAAAAACTGGAAAGAAGCATTCTGAGAGACTGCATTGTGATGTGCGAATGCAACTCAGAGAGATACACTTCCCTCTTCATTGAGCACTTTGCTAACACAGTTTTCTTGAAATCTGCAATTGGCTACTTCTTAGCTCAATGAAGCCTACCGTGACAAAGAAAATATCCTCAGATAAAAACTAGAAGGAAGCTTTCTGAGAAACTGCTTTCTGATGTGTGGGTTCAACTCAGTGAGTTCCACCTGTATTTTGTGGAGCTGTTCACCAGCGCTGTTTCTGTGGAATCTGAGAACTGATATTTCGGATTGCCTTTGAGTGTTTATGGATAAAGGAAGTATTCACAGATGAAGACGTGAAAGAAGCTTTCTTAGAAACTTCTTAGTGATATATGATTTCACCTCACAGATTTCCAACTTAGTGTTCAATAAGCAGTTTGCTAACACTGTTCTCGTGGAATCTGCAACGTGATATTTTGGAGCGCATTGAGACCTATGGTGAAAAAGGAATTATCCTCAGGATAATAACTAGAAAAAGCATTCTGAGAACTTGCTTTCTGATGTGGGAATTCACCACAGAGAGATTCACCTTTCCCTTCTTCTAGCAGTTTGCTAACACTGTGTTCGTGGAATCTGTAAAGAGATATTTGGGAGCACATTGAGGCCTAAGGTGAAAAAGGAAATATCCACAGATACAAACTGGAAAGAAGCGTTCTCGGAAACTGCATTGTGATGTCTGAATGCAACTCACAGAGATACACATTTCTCTTCATTGAGCAGTTTGCTAACACAGTTTTCTTGAAATCTGCAATAGGACACTTCTTAGGGCAAAGAAGCCTACAGTGACAAAGGAAATATTCTCAGATAAAAGTAGAAAGAAACTTTCTGAGAAACTGCTATGTGATATTTGAATTGAACTCACAAAGATATACTTTCCTCTTTTTTAATCGGTTTGCTAACACGGTTTTCTTGAAATCTGCAATGGGATACTTCTCAATGCAATGAAGCATACCGTGCAAAAG
>NW_016804513.1:0-1140 GCF_001698545.2 Rhinopithecus bieti
AAGAAAACCAATAAGAATCGTTCTGAGAAACTGCTTTGTGATGTGTGAATTCATCTCACAGATTTACACTTTTTCTTTCATAGAGGAGTTTGCTAATACTATTTTCGTGAAATCTGAAAAAGGATATTCACGAGTGCATTGAGGAATATCTTGAAAAAGGAAATATACTCATACAAATACTAGAAAGAAGCTTTCTGTGAAGCTGCTTTGTGAGGTGTCAATTAATATCACAGAGTTACAGTGGTCTCTTCATTGAGAAGTTTGCTATCACATTTTCGTGTAATCTGCAATACGATATTCTGGAGCACATTGAGGAATATGGAGAAAAAGGAAATATCCTCAGATACATACTAGAAATAAGCTGTCTGAGAAACAGCTTTGTGATGTGTGATTCATCTCACATAGTTACACCATTCATTTCATGGTGCAGTTTGGGAGCACTGTTTTTGGGGAATCTGAGAAATGATATTTTGGATCACATTGAAGCCTTGGGTGACAAAGGAAATATCTTCAGATAAAAACTAGAAAGAAGCTTTCTCAGAAACTTCTTTGTCATGTGTGTATTCACCTCACAGAGTATCACTTTTCTGTTCATGAAGCAGACTGCTAACACAGTTTTCATGGAATCTGCAAAGTGATGTTTGGGATCGCAGTGAGGCCTAAGGTTTATAAGGAAATATCCTCAGAGGAAATTGGAAAGAAGCTTTCTGGGAAACTGCTTTGTGATGTGTGAATTCACCTTACAGATTTACACCATTCATTTCATTGAGTCGTTTGCTAACACTGTTTTCCTGGAGTCTACAATGGGATGTTTTGGAGTGCATTGAATCTTTTGGTGACAATGGAAATATCTTCATATACAAACTAGAAAGAAACTTTCTGAGAAACAGCTTTGTGATGGGTTAATTCATCTCACAGAGTTACACCTTCCTTTTCATCGAGCAGTTTGCTAACACTGTTATTGTGGAATCTGCAAGGGGATTTTTGGGAGCGATTTGATTCCTATGGTGAAAAGCAGATATCCTCAGATAAAACTAAACAGAAGCTTTCTGAGAAACTGTTTGGTGATGCGAGAATTAATCTCACATAGTTACACTTTTCTTTTCACTGAGTAGTTTGCTAACACTGTTTTCTTGGAAT
>NW_016804514.1:0-5068 GCF_001698545.2 Rhinopithecus bieti
ATCCAAACAATATATGAGGCAAAATGAACAAATAAATAAACAAAAATCCCAACAAATCAAGTAATGCATCACTGTGTCATTCCTTGGGCCCTGTGGTCCCTAGACAGTCTTCCTTCTTTTTTCTACCCTTCAGATTCTGCTTACATTTGATATGTAATACCCAGAATTCTTAGTTGTACTTAGTGGGAGGAATAAAGAAAAGTATGTCTACTCCATATTGCTGGAAGTGGATGTCTTCTTTGTTTTTTATTTTATTTTAACCAATACTTTGTCTTTACTAGTTTTCCAGTTTCTAAATTGGCATAATAGTTTTACTGATAGACTCTCAAGCATAAAATATATTCCATTTGGACAATTATGTAAGAGAAATGAAATAGGGATATGAGTTCAAGAAGAAAAAAGATACCAAATTTCTGACTGTTGAAGAAGATTGCTCAGATACATTTATTTTAAAAGGTTTTGTTTTTAATTATAATGGATACATGATAGTTGTGCATATTTATGGGGTACATGTGAAATTTTGATACAAGATTACAATGTGTAATAATCAAGTCAGGGTAACTGGGATATCCATCACTTCAAGCATTTCTTATTTCTTTGTGCTAAGAAAATTATAATTCCACTCTTCGTTATTTTGAAACATACAATAATTGATAGCTACAGTTGCCCTATTGTGCTACTGAACACTATATCTTACTTCTGTCTAATTGTATTTTTGTACCCATTAACCTTCTCTCTACTACCATTCCCAGCCTGTGGTAACTATCATTCTACTCTTTGTCATCATGAGTTCATTTCTTTTTAGCTCCCACACATGAATGAGAACATGCATTATTTGTCTTTCTGCACTTGGTTTATTTCACTTAACATAGTGATCTCTGGTTCCCTTTATGTTAGTGCATATGACAGAATTTCATTCTTTTTATGGCTGAATAATATTTCATAGTGTATATGTAACATATTTTCTTTATCCACACATCCATTAATGGCCTCTTAGGATGCTTCCATATCTTGGCTTTTGTGATTAGTGCTGCAATAAACATGGGAATGCAGATATCTCTTCAATATACTACTTGTTTTCTTTTGGATATAGTCCTAGCAGTGTGATTGTCTGGTCATATGGTGGTACTATTTTTAGGTTTTTGAGAAACCTACATACTGTTTTCCATGGTTGTTGTACATTCTCACCAATAGTATACAACTGTTCTGCTTTCTTGGTATCCTTGCCGGCATCTGTTATTTTCTGTCTTTTTTATAATAGCCACTTTAATATGGGTGAGATGATATTGATTTTTCAGCTCCAGAATTTCTGCTTGATTTTTAAAATTATTTCAATCTCTTTCTTAAATTTTCTTCACAGAATTCTGAATTCCTTCTGTGTCACCTCAAAGTTTGTTGAGCTTCCTCAAAACAGCTATTTCAAATTCCCTGTTTGAAAGGTTACATATTTCTGTCACCTCAAGATTGATCACTGGTATCTTACTCAGTTTGTTTGTTGTGGTGATGTTTTCCTGAATGTTTCTGATGTTTGTGGACATTCATTGATGTCTGGCATTGAAGATTTAGGTACTTATTTGAATCTTCTCTGTCTGGGCTTCTTTGTATTCATCCTTCTCGAGAGGGCTCTCCAAGAATTCAGAGGGGATTGAGTGCCGTTATCTAAGCCTGTGGTCACTGAAGCCATTTTAGCATTGGGAGGAGCCCTAAGCCCAGGAACACTGTGACATTTGTAGACTCCTAGATACATAGCCTTGGTTAACTTGGGGAAGATAATGGGGAATTTGCTGGGATACCAGTTACCAGACAAAGTCTCTCACTCTCTTTCCTCTCTTTTTGAATCAGAAGGCATCTCTCTCTGTACTGTGCTGCCTGGAATTAGGGAAGGGGTAATGTGGGTACTTCTGTGGCCATCACAGCTGGTACCATACTGGGTCATACCTGAAGCCCATGGGTTTCCAGACCAGGTCAGTACTGGGACTCACTAAGGCCCACAGTCACTACTGCCTGGTTGCCTTTAGTCAGAGGGCACTGAATATTACCAGGACTGGGTCCATCCTACCAGGGCAGCAGATTCCCTTCTGACCCAGAGTGGGTCTAGAAACGTTCAGAAGCAAAGGCTTAGAACTGGGGACTTTGAGAATATGCCTGGTGCTTTATTTTACTGCAGATGGGCTGGTACCCAAGTTTCAAGACAAAGTCTTCTGTATTCTTTCCTCTGCTCCTTCCAATTGGAAGAAGTTTCTCCCTGTGCTGCACTGCCTGAAGGCGGGGCAGGGGAGGGGTAATGCAGGCACTCACACAGTCACTGCAGCTAATGTTAGAGAGGGTTGCATCCCCAGTCTACTGCCTCTGAGACTGGGCAGCACCAGGATTGCCCAAAGACTGTAGTCCTTGTTGCCTGATTGCCACTCAAATTTATTCAGGGACCCAGACCACTTTAGTGAACCAGTGGTAAAGTGGGCTGGGACTCAGGCTCTACAGGCTAGGAAAAGATTCCCCCTGAGGCCAGGGCTGTCCTAAATTCTCACTCTGTGGGCACCAGTTGACTTCTGTCCTGTGTTGTGTTCCACTATGACAGTGCAGCATTGAGTTACAATGCAAAGTCCCACACTCACTTTTCTCTCCCTCCACAAACACATGGATTCTTTCTCCACACTGAGCTGCCTGCAGTTGGGGGAAGGCTGGTGTAGGCAATGCAAGGTTTTCCTTCCTACCCTCTTCAATGCCTCTTTCCTTATTATGATGTTAAAACCAGATACCGTGATTGCTCATCTGATTTTTTTGGTTCTTATAAAGGTACTTTCTTGCATGGCTAGTTGTTCAATTTGGTTTACCTGTGGGGGTTTGATCATTGGAGAATTTTATTTGACTATATTCTCCCTCTTTACACATTTCAAAAGAGAGAGATTTAACAGTTTTATTTTAAAATGTTATATTTACATTAAACTGGGAATTACATCCTTTGGAACTACAAAAAATGATTAACAATGGCAATACATTTAAAAATGGGCAGCATGTTATAAAGTTTCAAGAAAGTATTTAGGAAATACGTCAGGAAAAACGTTTGAATCCATGACTCTGGGGTACGTGCTTGAGTCTGAGATTGCCTCACTCTGTATATGAATAGCTTGAGAGAATATGAAATCATTTTCCAAAGTGTTTTTGTCTGTTTACACTCCCATCACCTGTGCATGACAGTTCCCAGGGTTCCATGTCCCTTCCAGCACTGATATTATCAGATTTAAAATTTTTGCTACTATGGTCAGAGTAAAATGTTGACTAATTATCATTTAAATTAACGTTTTTCCTGATTGTTGATGCAGTTAAACACCTTTCAGTGGTGTATTTTCACATTTATTTCCCTTCATTTCAGTAGCTGGCATTGCCAATACTTATATTTTCCCCCCAAATTTTCAACCGGGTTAATTATAATTTTCATATTGACCTGGAGGCTTTCTTTATATCTTCACTAATGTGTATCAGTTACTGTGTTGATGCAGCTTCTCATAGCTTGGGTTATATATTCACTGTCATTATGATGTTTTTGATGAATGCAATAATTGCAATTGTAATGAAGCACTGTGTATCGATCTTTTTTTTTTTAAGTTTGCTTTTGTGTCTTACTTGAAAATGTCTTACTTACCCACCAGTCGTAGAAATAGTTGATTTTTTTTCTGAAAGTTTTTGTAACCTTGATGCTTACATGTAAATCTCTAATTCATCTGATATTAATTATAGTGCAAGAGATGATATAGGATTTTGTTTACATTTTTTTCCTATTGTTCGTACGTAAGTTATTGAACACTTTTCTCTTTATCTCAGATATTGACAATGCCACTTCTGTCACAAGTTGTTTTCAAATGTTCATGGAACTGAACTTAGATTCAGTCTGTTTCTCTCTCTTCCTCTTTGAGTGACTATCATACAGTTTTAATTACTTTCGCTTTAAAAGAAATATTGATTTAATAAATAAATTGTGCAGTTTCTCTGATCTTATTCCTGTCAAAATTTCTTTTTTTTTTGTCAGTTATCTTTTTTTTTCATTATTATACTTTAAGTTCTAGGGTACGTGTGTACAACGTGCAGGTTTGTTACATATGTATACATGTGCCATGTTGGTGTGCTGTACCCATCAACTCGTCATTTACATCAGGTATAACTCCCAATGCCATCCCTTCCCCCTCCCCCCTTCCCACAGTAGGCCCCGGTGTGTGATGTTCCCCTTCCCATGTCCAAGTGATCTCATTGTTCAATTCCCACCTACGAGTGAGAACATGCAGTGTTTGGTTTTCTGTTCTTGCGATAGTTTGCTGAGAATGATGGTTTCCAGCTGCATCCATGCCCCTATAAAGGACACGAACTCATCCTTTTTTTATGGCTGCATAGCATTCCATGGTGTATATGTGCCATGCTTTTTTAATCCAGTCTGTCACTGATGGACATTTGGGTTGATTCCAAGTCTTTGCTATTGTGAATAGTGCTGCAATGAACATACGTGTGCATGTGTCTTTATAGCAGCATGATTTATAATCCTTTGGGTATATACCCAGTAATGGTATGGCTGGGTCACATGTTATTTCTAGTTCTAGATCCTTGAGGAATTGCCACACTATTTTCCACAATGGTGGAACTAGTTTACGGTCCCACCAACAGTGTAAAACTGTTCCTATTTCTCCACATCCTCTCCACCACCTGTTCTTTCCTGACATTTTAATGATTGCCATTCTAACTGATGTGAGATGGTATCTCATTGTGGTTTTGATTTGCATTTCTGTAATGGCCAGTGATGACGAGCACTTTTTCATGTGTCTCTTGGCTGTATGAATGTCTTCTTTTGAGAAATGTCTGTTCATATCCTTTCCCCACTTTTTGATGGGGTTGTTTGTTTTTTTCTTGTAAATTTGTTTGAGTTCTTTGTAGGTTCTGGATATTAGCCCTTTGTCAGATGAGTAGATTGCAAAAATTTTCTCCCATTCTGTAGGTTGCCTGTTCACTCTGATGGTAGTTTCTTTTGCTGTGCAGAAGCTCTTTAGTTTAATTAGATCCCATTTGTCAATTTTGGCTTTTG
>NW_016804514.1:7521-23020 GCF_001698545.2 Rhinopithecus bieti
GGTCTTTACATTTTGACATATTTTTCCAATGGCTGGTACCGGTTGTTCCTTTCCATGTTTAGTGCTTCCTTCACGGTCTCTTGTAAGGCAGGCCTGGTGGTAACAAAATCTCTAAGCATTTGCTTGTTTGTAAAGGATTTTATTTCTCCTTCACTTATGAAACTTAGTTTGGCTGGATATGCAATTCTGGGTTTAAAATTCTTTTTTTTTTAATAATGTTGAATATTGGTCCCCACTCTCTTCTGGCTTGTAGAGTTTCTGCCGAGAGATCTGCTGTTAGTCTGATGGGCTTCCCTTTGTGTGTAACTCGAACTTTCTCTCTGGCTGCCCTTAACATTTTTTTCCTTCCTTTCAACTTTGGTGAATCTGACAATTATATGTCTTGGAGTTGCTCTTCTGGAGGAGTATCTTTGTGGCGTTCTCTGTATTTCCTGAATTTGAATGTTGGCCTGCCGTACTAGATTGGGGAAGTTCTCCTGGATGATATCCTGAAGAGTGTTTTCCAACTTGGTTTCATTTTCCCCCTCACTTTCAGGCACCCCAATCAGACGTAGATTTGGTCTTTTCACATAATCCCGTATTTCTTGGAGGTTTTGTTCATTTCTTTTTCCTCTTTTTTCTCTAGACTTCTCTTCTCACTTTGTTTCATTCATTTGGTCTTCAGTCATTGATACTCTTTCTTCCAGTTGATCGAGTCGGTTACTGAAGCTTGTGCATTTGTCACGTAATTCTTGTGTCATGGTTTTCATCTCTGTTAGCTCATTTATGGCCTTCTCTGCATTGATTATTCTAGTTATCCATTCTTCCAGTTTTTTTTCAAGATTTTTAGTTTCTTTGTGCTGGGTACATAGTTCCTCCTTTAGCTCAGAGAAGTTTGATTGACCGAAGCCTTCTTCTCTCAACTTGTCAAAGTCATTCTCCATCCAGCTTTGATCCGTTGCTGGCAATGAGCTGCGTTCCTTTGGAGGGGGAGATGTGCTCTGATATTTTGAATTTTCAGCTATTCTGCCCTGCTTTTTCCCCATCTTTGTGGTTTTATCTGCCTTTGGTCTTTGATGTTGGTGACGTATTGATGGGGTTTTGGTGTAGGTGTCCTTTCTGTTTGTTAGTTTTCCTTCTAACTGTCAGGACACTCAGCTGCAGGTCTGTTGGAGTTTGCTTGAGGTCCACTCCAGACCCTGTTTGCCTGGGTATCAGCAGCAGAGGCTGCAGAAGATAGACTGTTGCTGAACAGTGAGTGTTACTGTCTGATTCTTGCTCTGGAAACTTCGTCTCAGAGGTGTGCCCAGCCATGTGAGTTGTGAGGTGTCAGTCTGCACCTAGTGTGGGATGTCTCCCAGTTAGGTTACTCAAGGGTCAGGGACCCACTTGAGCACGCGGTCTGTCTGTTCTCAGATCTCACCCTCTGTGCTGGGAAACCCACTGCTCTCTTCAAAGCCGTCAGACAGGGTCATTTACATCTGGAGAGGTTTCTGCTGCTTTTTGTTTAGCTATGCCCTGTCCCCAGAGGTGGAGTCTGCAGAGGCAGCAGGCCACCTTGAGGTGCAGTTTGCTCCACCCAGTTCGAGCTTCCCGGCAGCTTTGTTTACCTACTTAAGCCTCAGCAATGGTGGACACCCCTCCCCCAGGCTTGCTGCTGCCTTGCAGTTAGATCTCAGACTGCTGTGCTAGCAATGAGGGAGGCTCAGTGGGTGTGGGATCCTCCAGGCCAGATGTGGGATATAATCTCTGAGTGTGCCGTATACTAAGACCCTTGGTAAAGCGCAGTATTCGGGTGGGAGTTACGTGATTTTCCAGCTGTTGTGTATCTCAGTTTCCCTTGGCTAGGAAAAGGGATTCCCTTCCCCATTGTGCTTCCCAGGTGAGGCGATGCCTCGCCCTGCTTCAGCTCTGGCTGATCGGGCTGCACCACCTGACCAGCACTGATTGTCTGGCACTCCCCAGTGAGATGAATCTGGTACCTCAGTTGAAAACGCAGAAATCACCCATCTTCTGTGTTGCTCACGCTGGAGGCTGGAGCTGTTCCTATTCTGTCATCTTGCACCGGGCTGTCCCAAAATTTCTTAAATGGTTACGCTTGAAGTCATTTTATCTCTATTGCTGGCTGTTATCATTCTCATTTAATTGTTACTAATTTTTTAATGACCAAAGTTATTTCAGGGCCACATATTGCAAAATACATAGTATAGGGAAGGGACCAACAGGTGGTCTGGACTAGCAGGAAGTCTTCCTGGCTCTCAGTAGAGTTTTATAGGATGAAATGTGTGTGTGTGCGCACGTGCATGCGTGCACATGTGCATGCGCGCATTTATAATTTAGCCTTGTCTCATTTTTAGGTGATAAAGATGGGGGCTGTCCTTGTACTTTTCTATTCGTGACTTCTTCTCTACATTGCTATGGTAATTACAAAGAATGCCTGTATATTTCTTCAGTTATCTTTGTCTCCTCTGCAACTTTGTATTTTCAAACAAGGTAGAGAGTTCTTGCACCTGGCCCCATACATTCTGTTATAAATGTTCCAAACAGGTGGTTGTTGGTTTTGATCTTCCTGTGTCTACCTGAGATCTTTACTGGCAAGCAACTTCACTTTTTTCCTCTTTACCTTGATCCTATTTGTACTTCATTTAGTAATCCTTCCTTACTTATTTTGAAGTTGGTATCAAGGGTATTTATTAGTATTAATGATGACAGAATTTCCATTTTATTTTCTTGGTCTTGTAGGAAACTTCACATTTTCCCTCTTAAGTTTCAGTAATTGAGTCTGCTGAAGTAAGCTGACAAAAGATAGATGAACAGGAGAAAAGGCGTATAAGTTTATACCATGCAAATACACAGAAGTGGCACAAAGTATGAAACTCAAAGAAGGGCCAGATGATTGAAGCTTAAATACCTTGTTCATAGGTGAAAGGAGAGTGAGAGATTTAGGCAATTTTGGAGGAAGAGTCAATAATTTATAGGGGAAAAGAATGGGCCTGAAGAACAGATAATAATCTGAGATAAAGTTCTCTTGAGCTCTGGGGAGTGTGGCAACAAGTTAAGGGAACATTGAGGGGTAGAACTGCATTAGGAACAAACGTTGCCTTATCAAGTCCCTTAAGTAACAGACCTTGGAAAAATAGATGAAATGTCTCTCTGGGCAAGTGTGGTGACAACTGTTAGTTTCTTCTTTGATGATCAGTCTTCCCTGGTTGATGAGATTTCAGATAGGAGATTGGAGAAAATTGTATTTTTTTTTTTTTTTTTAAAGAACTACCCTAGGTCACATAAGGGAACCTTAGAGATAGCCCCTCCCTTCATCTCGAAGGAGAAACAAGGTGAAGTCAAAGAAATCTTGATTTGGAGGAAACTTCTATGACCTTCTAATTTTCTTTAATTCAAAGTGCACAGCATGCCAAAGCACCATACTTTGGGGTATTGTTTTCCGAGCCTACTGCTTTCAACACTCTCCTTGCTTTCAGTTGATTTTAGAAAAAAAATTCACGAAAATGTTTTAACGTATTCAACCTAAAAATCCCAGCTTGATGTATGAAGTCATTAAAATAATTTCTATGGTTTTTTTAATAGAAATTATAAAATTTTATGTAAAATTTCTATAGTTTATGTTTGACCGGTATGAAATTCTGGAGATTGTGTACTTCTATTGGAAACAAATTTTTAATAAGTATCACATAGACCATGGAAAAGTTATAATAGATTACATAATGCAATCAAAAGTACAAGGTGAAGAAGTATGTTTGCAGATTTCAATTGTACTGTACGATGTGTTTTGTCAAAGAGATCATAGAATATTATATTTTTGAAATGCATGAATATGTCCCATGATAAATTTGTATTTGCTTTTTGTCTTTGGTTTCTGACATACAACTCTTAAAACCCTTTGAATGTCCAGAGTGATGAGTCTCTTTTGTATGCTAATTAGATGACTGCTGGATGGGGGCCGCTAGACTGCCTTCGGATGGGTGCTAGCTGCCAGAAAGACTAACTCATGTTTAGAGAGTTAGAAGTTGCAACCCCATCCTCTGATCTCCACGGGAGGGAGGCTGGAGAGTGAGCCTGATTATCAGTGGTCAGTGATTTAATCAATCATGCCTATGTAATGGAGCCACCATAAAAACACTTAAACAATGTGGTTTGGAGAGCTTTTGGGTTGGTGAACACAGGGAGGTGATGGGAGGGTGGTATGCCTGAGAAAACTTGGAAGCTTCTTGTACCCTGCCACCTGCCCATACCTTGCCCTATGCATTTCTTCCATTTGGTTGTTCCTGAGTTATATTCTTCATGGTAAACTGGTAGTAATAAGTAGGTAACAACCTGGTGGAAGAGGAAACACTTTCATGTGGGCATAATAGAGGGCTTACGTGGGACTAGAACTAAGCCTCTCATTTATACCAAGCTATCCATGATAGACCAGGGATTTGATGAGAATCCCACTGCCTTCTTGGAAAGGCTAAGAGCGGCCTTGGTAAAAGACACCTCTCTATCTCCTGATGCAGTCAAGGGACAGGCACAACTAATTCTAAAGGATAAATTTATTACTCAGGCAGCCCCTGAGATCAGGAGGAAGCTGTAGAAACAGGCCCTGGGAGCAGATACTACTTTAGAGAATCTCCTGAAAGTTGCCACTTAGTCTTTCACAATAGCTCACTGGAGTAGAATCTTGAATTCAATATAGCCGAGTAAAGGCCTGGGAAGCTGATGGAATTACCTCCATAAACCCAGGAGAGCACCCAAAGTACCAATGTGAAGAGATTTGGAGACCTCAAGCTAAAAATCACAAAAGATAAGTGTTAATAATTAACCTTCCATGGATATTCTCTTTGTAGTCTCACCTATGCTTGCTGTTCTTACCTTTATTCTGTTCTATACCATGGGGTAGAATGTTGTTTTCAGAATGATTATTTCACTTCTTATTTCTATAATCTTTGGCACTAGATTCTCTGCTTTTAAACTCCTCTTTGTATAATACACATATTTGATCCGTGCACACTTAGCCTTGTACAACTTGTTTTTTTCTTGCCTTGAGGCCATCACACTCCAAACAGCCAGGGAACCAGACCCTCAGATGATGGCTCCCTTTTGCCAGGGAACCTCAGGTAGACCTCTGGGAAGAATCTGACTGCCATTCTCCCCAAAACAAGTCCCACTGTTAGCAGGAGGTGGTTAAAACCAGTCATTGTCTATAATCTAATGGGAGTTAGATGTGCCTTTTCAGAGGGGGGAAAAGTTAGGGACAGGAAGCAGGGAAATTCTGGGCAGAAGAGGGGGTAGGGTCCCCGATGAGGGTCCCACCCTCAAGCCAAAAAGCCTAATACTGCAGCCCAAAGTGAGAACTTTACATTCCCATTTTCCTGCTAGAATGTTACCTTTTCCAAAACCACCCATGGCCTGCTCCACCCCCATACTATGCCCATAAAACCCCCAGAACCTGCCAGCAGGGAGAGGAGAAGCAGCTGGATGTCAGAGACTATGGTTGGATGTTGGAGAGTAGCAGGACAACTTGACAGCATAGCTTCAAAAAGGAGTCCAGCCATTCACGGAAGATTACCTTCCTGCTCTGTCCCCTTTTCAGCTCTCATTACCACTGACAAGCACTTTCATCGGCAATAAAATCCCCCACATTTATCACCTTCAATTAATTCATGCAACCTCATTCCTCCTGGATGCTGAACCAGAACTAAGGTGTGGGTGCAAAAGGCTGTCCCTGACCCTCCACTGACCCTCCACTGAGCTGTTAACATTTAAGTCTTCTGTGATGGCGTGATGGCAAAGTTAAAAGAGCGCTGACTGTAACATTCCCACTGGGGTTTCAGGGTTACAGGTACCCCCTCCTAGATGTTGCCACAGGGCCCACATGGAGTTTTGCCCCTGCTGGCAGTCAAAACCACTTGCCCCGGCTTCTGCACCTGCTCACCTGCATGCTGTCACTCCTGCAAGGGGTAAAGTGCAGAAGGTCTGAATGAGTGGAATTCGCCCTTGCTAGTGCTAATGTGGCCAGCTAGTTCTGGTGCTCCTGCACCTCGGTTCGAACCCATGAAAGGGTCAGGGAAATATCCTGCTTCACTAGGACTTGTAACAGCCAACTGAAGTGAAGGCAGTATGTGGGATGGAGCCCTTAACTTGTGGGTGTTATGCTAATGCCAGGTAGATAGTGTCAGAACTGAATTGAATTGTGGGACATTCAGTTGTTAGAAAGTTGGAGATGTGGTGTAGAAAGAGACACCACACATTCAGCATCAGAGATGTTGTGAGTAAAAGTAGATTCCTATTTATTAAAATGTGCATTTGAAGAAAATGTAATGTAATTGGCTATTTTGTTTTTGATAACTTGAGATAAAGTATTCGTTAAGCTTATATAATATATCTAGTACTGAACATATAACTTGATAGATATGAGAACTGACTTTCTAGTAGTACTAAGTAAGAGAATTACTAACTGTGGCTAGCACATAATACGAATCCAAAAAGAGCTATAGAGATTACTTTTTGTTTTGAAATATCTAACTTGATAGTAATCGTGTAGATGAAACAGTAGCTATAGGATAATTCATGAATGTACTATCTCATTGCCAATTTATTATTTAAAATGCTCTTCATTTTAAGGTAATGTAATTCTAGGTAAGAGAAGGTGTTTGGGGGGTAAGTTCTGTCCTCAAAAGAGTTGTCTACTCTTATTGGGTCCTAGAGTGAAAACTGGTCCTCAGTATCTTTGCCATCTCGTTGGTATTGACAAATACTCCTAGAACAAAATCCTTCATGAATATAGGGTTTATATCTCTGGATTTCTATGTTCTCATTTATCTTGGTTCAGTTATTCCTCATTCTGTTTTTAGTCCTTTAAAGGTTATTTTTTTTTCTCAAAATTTCTCCAGATATTTAACTTGTCATTTATGGAGACTAGAAGGTTAATCTGAATTATCTTGCTTTCCAATACTGGATATGATAGTCCTGATATATTTTGTAAGCTTCAGAATTTAAATGGTTGTCCTAATGACACTAATGTCCTAATGACACAAAGGAGATTGAGATTCCAATTATGTGTTATAAAACATTGCATGACATCATTATTCTTTGCTAAAGTTTTGACGGCCAAAAAAAAAAAAAAAAAAAAAGCATCAGAAGCATTTTTAAAGGTATATTAGAAATTAGTATTAAACTCTGATATTTATGAATAAAGTTACATTTGTTTTATGAATATTTCATTATTGGATCATGGAATTTTTTAGCTACAATTAACTGAAGACTCTTTTCTATTTTTTAAATAAGCCTTTCATTATTAGATGAGTGGTGCATTAGAATAGCAAAGATACTGTATGATACATATCTGGCTGTAGCATTTGTCCTTTCTGTACTGCACTGAATATTTACTATGGCATCTAGATAAGTTACTGATTATTGGTATCAGAGATCTATTGTTTTTCATGCTATTTGTGTAATGGGGCCTTGCAATTAAATTATTCCTAGTGATGAAGTCTCCTGAAAATACTTGAACTAATCTTTCTAGTCAGTAATAATTTCTTCCAAAATAATGTAGCTTACAACATTATAAAGTCATATTTCTAAAACTTTTAATTTTTTCATAAGGACAATATCTAATTTTGATTTAACAAATATTTATTAAGTAACTATTATTAAAGTATTTGATAATGGAGATTTAGCAGTAAATAACACAAATCTTGCCTCAGCTTTCATAAGGTTTAGAATCTATCGTAATTTCAAAGTCCCTAATCAACTTTTATTAACTTTTATCAAGCCCAATTAATTAACAAAATTCTGGATTTCTTATAAAGCTATATTTTTTAGACTTAAAGTATCTGAGAACCTAATCTGTTTATGAGTAGTTGTTGGCTTTATCGCTGAAGAATGGTACAACATAATTTGATGTAAAGTTGCATGCTTTAGGTTCTGAAACTCACAATATTATAGTAGTTATATTTTTGCTTTTGATAATTTTAAGTTAAAGCTATTTTTACCTTTGTGCAGCTACCAGGAAACATGATCTTAATAGTTCTTGTCTCAGGGAGTTGGGAAGGGTACAGAGTGAAGGGTAAAATACGTTGGAGTTGGGCAAGGATTGGAATCCTTGCCCTGCTACTTAGTGTATGACCTTGAACAAGTCATTTAATCTCTCTGAGCCTCAGTTTATTTTTCTATAAACTAAGTATTATAATAGCTACTTTGGTAGGGTTTGAGAGCACTCCCCAGAGAGATGCGTCTCGACTTACAATGGGGTTACATCCTGACAAACCCATCGTAAGTTGAAAATATCAATAAGACAAAAATGCATTTAGTATCCCAATAAACCCATCATAAAAGTTGAAAAATTGTAAATCATACTGTCATAAGTCCACATGCTCCTTGAATTACAATGTGGTTATGTCTCAGTAAGCCCATAGAAAAGTCAACAAATTATAAGTTGAATCATTGTAAGTCAGAGACCGTCTGCATAACATGCATGATTATGTAGCCCATGGCAGCTGTTATGAATATAGTAACAGACATAGATAATAACAGCTACCACTTTCTTTCTTTCCCTATCCCCAAGTGGTGCCAAATCACAGGTTCCAGACCAAACAAGGAGGAAAGTTGCTTTTTCTTCCCTATCATTCTAAAATCTTTTTCTTGGGCTTTACATTAAGGCAACTGATAAAGACTTTGTTGCATCCTCCATCAAGTAAAAGCATTAAAGTCATCTAATTGTAAATTAAATGATAAGCCTGCTTCACTGTGGGATATGAAACTTGTGAATATGAGGTCAAATTTCTCTTGCTGGGAAAAGAATAATAATAGCTCCTGGCTGTTTAAGCTGAGAGGATATGTTTCCTGTGACATTTAATCTGATAATAAAAGGCTGTGGGTAACTCTTATGGGAATCAGGCAAATGATACATACCAGGAAATGCTCTGTTCTGGCTGTAGAAGTTCAAGGTTGAGTAACTTCATACTAATGTAGCACGAGCTACTTTATCACAATTCAGCTAAACAAATAAGAAGCCTTTGAATACAAAATGAATTTGATGCAATTGGGGATTTTACATTCAAATATATAATACAGATTGGAAAGAGATTGATACTGTATCATATTTTGTTTTGGGAAAACTGAGTTTGAACAAGTTGGTCTCAATTTAAGTCTTGCATGTCATGCTGGCTTATCCAATTTCAGAAGAAATTACTGACCTAAATTCTTTGGAGGAAATTATTTTCCGCACCATGAAATCTTTTCAGACTATTGTTCAAATGAACTCCAACATGGTAAATCTTTTTCAGGATAACTGAACAGAGCACTGGAGAGCAAATTAATTTTTTTAGGCTTTCTAAGTGAAAACATATGTACATAGTTATTGTTTTAATTTTTCTGATTTAACTTAAAAAATAAATTGATTATACATATAAATGACAGTCTAGTAAAAGAGTTTAACTTAGATCTTATGAGAGTTGCTTGATGGATGTTAAAAGCCATTAGGTATTTTTGACAAGTGTTTGCAGTGAAAATTGATATGAAATTCTTACTGTTTTTTTCTACTCTTGGTCTGTTGAACACTACTCTTACTCTATTGAACACCTTCCTTATGACTTTAAGCAAACTGTGGGAGTAGAGAGTCTTGCCATCACATGCTCTCATATTCAAAATCAGTAAACCTGGTATAGGTACAAATTTTTTAAACCTGATAACTTTAACTTTGAAATTAGTTTCCATCATTTACTAGTTGTATTATCTAAAGTTTCTTTAACTTCTCTAAATCAATAAAAAGAGTTTCATAATACTGCCTTAAAGCTATTTTGTTTTAAGGATTAAATGATTTGTGCAAAGGTGTAGTGCATTGCTCTGGCATCAATCTGCCAGTTCTTCTGGGTTAAACGTCACATAGCCCTCACACTGGCTGCCTACTGCATTTTATTTCTAAACATTTTTCTGCAGTTTAGTCTTATCCTTCTATTCAAATTTCTTCCTTACTGTAAGAACCTCAGATATAAATAAAATGGCCATGAATCTCATCTTCATGAATGATATGTGTGGCTAGCTATATTTTGGAAGATGAAGAGAATAACCAAAGAAACTACAAGAGGAATATTGGAATACAGTCTACCTTGAAACAGTGCCTATCTCATGTGGGAACATCTTTTGGTACTTTTGTTCATATTGCTATTCTCTTATATGTAGGAAGAGAATAAGTAATGTTGTCACTGATGAATATTTCTGACTTTTCTGATATCTGTGGCTGTCTTTCAATTAGTGAAAGGCAGTAGACTGTGAAAAGCACAGGTAGGTAATATTTTTTTCTATACATACCATCGTAGGCTAACATTGAATACTTTTGCAAAAGTATTTTCATTTTGGTTTTCATGTTCAAAATTTACTACAGTGCTCACTTGAAAGACTTTAGTTTTCTAATAATTTCTATATAGTTTACTGGCAAATCTTGGATCAATTTCATGGTTTGACTAGCTTTAGAAAAATAAATAGTTAGACTTCTGGTTTCCAGCTTGACATGTAAAACTCTTGAAAGTCATTTTTCCTGTGTTTACAAGAAGAAAAAATCTGAATAAACTCAAAATCAGCAACTTTTTATTTAATCTTCAGATAATTAAGGCCACAAGGTAGACTGCTGCTCTGAAGCTGGAGAGATAGATAGGGTTATACAGAGACTCCCCTAAGAGCAGATGCCCAGATCAGAAGAGAGCAGCTAAAGTCAGTATCAGTAAGATTATGTTAAAGCGTAGTTGAAAAATTGTTCCAGTCACAGTGTGGCCTAGAAATTAAAATCTCATAAGAGGTCCAATCTTAGGGATGCCCTCACACATTGTGTTTTACCTTCAGGAGCCCTATCAGATTCTCAATGTGAAGATCAGAGAAGAATCCTCTGTGCTTCCAGCAGGAGTAGGAAGAATGTAAGCATTTTGAAAAACACCCAGAGATCTATGTTCTCCTTACCAAGGCCTGTACTCATGAAAATCTGTTTTATCAGAGCCTACCCACTTGTGTTCTACCAAAGCCTAATTGATCCGGGTGAGGAGAAATACCCAACTCCATTAGAGGTATAATATACTGAGAGAAAAAAAGTGAGAAATACCCAACTCCAGCTCCCTCTAGACTTCAACATTGCGGAACAGAAATAACCAACTCAGTCTCGCTAAAAGACTGAGACCTAATCATATGGTATAGAATGCTTCCCCTCCCCCTAGATCTTACCAGTACGGCTTCTGTAAAATAACAGATTACAGTTAAAAGAACTGAAAGCCATGGGACATATTTAAGAAATATTAGCAAAACCCAAAGACAGCAAGGAAGGCAAACACAAACACAAAAGCAAAACAAAATAAAAGAAGAGTGGAAACTTTAGCCTCTGACCCCATAGCTACAGAAAGCAGTAAACATAGACTAACTCCTAGCCAGATAAACAAAACCTCCTACTAAGGGCTTATTAGCCCCAGTTTCTTTTATCTGATACATCATTTCCAGTTATCAATAAAAAATTATGAGGCATGCTAACAAGCAAAAACACAGTATAAAGAGGCAGAGCAAGCATTAGAACCAGATTCAGATATGGCAGGGATATGGGAATTATTAGACCAGGACTTAAAATTACCATGATTCATCACTCTGTTATAGACTGAATGCTTGTGTCACTCCAACATTTACATTTGGAAGCCCTAATACCTCATATGATGGTATTTCGAGGTGGGGCCTTTGGAAGGTAATTAGGTTAGTTGAAGTCATGGGGGTGAGATCACTATGATGGCATTAGTGTCCTTACAAGCAAAGGAAGAGAATGGAGCTTGTTTTCTCTTTGCCATGTGAGGATACAGTGAGAAGGTGGCCATCTGCCAACAAGCAAAAGGGATCTCTCTAGGAACTGAGTCTGAGTCTGTACACTGATTGTCTGCTTCCCAAACTTCAAAACTGCAAGAAATAAATGTCTGTTTAAGGCACCAAGTCCATGGTGTTTTGTTACGGCAGCCTGAGCTGACTAAGACATGCTGGGTGCTCTAATGAAACAGATGACCAACAGGAAAGAACAAATGAGATATGTTACCAGAGAGATGAAAACTCTAGGTAAGATTTTTTTTTTTTAATGCTAAAATAAATAGCATGGTAACAGAAGTAAAGGATGCTTCCAATTGGTTCATTAGTAGACAAGACATTTTCAAGAATAAGTGACCTTGAAAATATGTCAATAGAAATTTCCAAAACTGAAATGTCAAGAGGAAAAAGAATGAAACAGAATATTCCAAGAACTGTGTGACAATTAAAGGTATAAATATGCATAAAGAAAATGCCAGACGGAGGAAACAGTAAGAAACAGAAGAAATATCTGAATTAATAATGGCTGATAGTTTTCCAAAATTACTGCCAGATGGCAAACTAAAGATCTAGGATGTCTAAAGAACACCAAACAGGTCAGATACCTAAAAATCAATATTTATGCACATCATAGTTAAGCTGCAGAAAAGCAAAGACAAAGTGAAAAATCTTGAAAGAAGCCACAGGGAAAAGAAATCTTAACTACAGAGGAAGAAGAATAAGAATTACATGAAACTTATCAGAAACCACAGAGGTAGAAAGAGAATACAGTGACATATTTAAGGTATTGGCAGAAAAAAAGCCACCAACCTAGAATTCCAAACTCAGTAAAATTATTTTTCAAAAGTGTAGGATAAATAAAGACCTTCTCTGACAAACATTGAAGGGATTTATTGATAGTAGACCTGCCTTGCAAGAAATGTTTAAACCTATAGCTCACATTATACCCAATGTTGAGAAACTAGGTGCATTACCCCTAAGTGTGAAAGCAGGACAAAATGGCTCCTCTCAACACTTAAATTTATCATTGTACAGAAGTCCTAACTAATGCAGTAAGACAATAAAATGTATACAGATTGGAAGAAATAAAACTGTTCACAAATGACATGATCTACGTAAAAAAATCAAAGAATTGATTAAAAAAACAACTTCTAGAACTAATAAGTAATTACAGCAAGGTCACTGGATACAAGATTAATACAGAAAGTCAGTTGCTTTCCTATGCACAGGCAATAGGCAATTGCAATTTAAAATTAACACACTAAAAGAGAAATACTTTGGTTTAACTCTAACAAAATGTATACAAGTTCTATATGGGGATAAGTATAAAACTTTGAATAAAAAAGATCTCAATAAATTTGAAGATTTTTTTGTTCATGAATAGAAAATTCAATATTGTTAAGATGTCAGTTCTTCCCAACTTAGTCTATAGATTAAATGCAATCACAATCAAAATGCCAATAAGTTACTTTATGAATATCAAGAAACCAATTCTAAAGTTTACATGGATAGGCAAAAGACCAAGAATAACCAACACGATATTGAAGAACAGAAAGTTGGAGAGCCAACACTGCATAACTTACTACAAATAATGTAAGATTTACTTTAAAGCTAGAATAATCAAGACTATATGGTATTTGCAAAAGAATAGACGAATAAATAAATGGAATAAAATAAAGTCCAGAAACAGACCTACACAAATATAGTCCACAGATCTTTGATAATGGTATAAATGTGATTCAATGGAGAAAGGGTAGTATTTTCAACAAATGATATTGTAACAACTGGACATCCACATGTTTAAGAAAATAAGTGTAGACACTGACCATAACTTTCACAAAACTAACTCAAAATGGATCATACACCTAAATGTGAGTTGTAAAACTATAAAACTCCTAGAAGATAACATGGAAGAAAATCTTAATAGCCATTAGTTTGGCAATTAGTTTTTAGATACAAATCATAAGCACTGTCTGTCAAAGAAAATATTGATAAGCTAGACTTCATTAAAATTAAAAAATTATCTGCAAAAGACACTCTTATGGGACTGAAAAGACAAGTCTTATACTGAGGGAAAATATTTGCAAAACATCTATCAGATAAAGGACTTGTGTTCAAAATAAACAACTTTTTAAAAAAAAACCAGTAACTCTTAAAACTCAGCAATAAGAAAACAACCCAATTAAAAAAGGAGCAAAGGATCTGAACAGATGATGCACTGATGAAGGTATACAGATGGCAAATAAACACATGAAGAAATTCTCAAAATTATATCCTTAGGAACAGAATGTTAAAGCAACAATGAGGCATCACTATACACTTATTACAGTAATGGCTAACATGCAAGACATTGACAACACCCGCCACAAACTGATGAAGATGTGGAGCAAAAAGAACCCTCATTTATTGCTGGTGAAGATGAAAAATGGTACAACCATTTTGGAATACAGTTTGACAATTTATTTCAAGGCTAAACAGTAGTCCATGAGTCATGCTCCTAGGTATTTACCCAAATGAGTTGAAAATGTATGTCTACATAAACACCTACGCACAAATGTTTATAGAAGCTTTGATTCATAATTGCAAACATTAGAAGCAGCTAAGACATTCATTAATAGATGAATAAACAAACCATGGAGCATTCATACAATGGAATATTATTCAATGATAAAGAGAAATAATAAAGTCATGGAAAAATTTGAAAGAATCTTAAATGCATATTAAGTAAAAGAAGGCAGCCCGGAAAGGCTACATATTGGATGATTCCAGATACACGATATTCAGGAAAAGGCAAAAGTCTAGAGACAGTAAAAAGATCAGTGGTGCCAGAGGTTCAGGCTGGAGTGGGAGTGGTAGGGAGGGATGAGTAGGTGGAGCACAGGGCATTTTTAGGGCAGTGAAACTATTCTGTATGATGCTCTCATGGTGGATAAATGACATTATACATTTGGAAAAAGGTACAACACAAAGAATGAACACTAATGTAAAATCATGGACTTCAGTTAATAATAATACATTAATATTGGCCCATTAATTATAATAAATACATCACACCAATGCAAGATGTTAACAGTGTGGAAAACTGTGGGCTGAAGAAGGCAGAAGGAATATGTTTTCTATTCTTTTTTTTCTGTAAACCTAAAGCTTCTTTAAGAAAGTATAACAATTAAAATATATCTGAATTAAAATAAAATATTCATACATAAAACATGAACAAAGTGAATAATTAAAATACATAGTTTACTGTGCAAAATTGTTCAGATATTTGCCCTTAGTTTCTACTTTTCTTTTTTTTTTATTATTATACTTTGAGTTCTAGGGTACATGTGCATAACGTGCAGGTTTGTTATATATGTATACTTGTGCCATGTTGGTGTGCTGCACCCATCAACTCGTCAGCACCCATCAACTCGTCATTTACATCAGGTATAACTCCCAATGCAATCACTCCCCCCTCCCCCCTCCCCATGACAGGCCCCGGTGTGTGATGTTCCCCTTCCCGAGTCCAAGGGATCTCATTGTTCAGTTCCCACCTATGAATGAGAACATGTGGTGTTTAGTTTTCTGTTCTTGTGAGAGTTTGCTAAGAATGATGGTTTCCAGCTGCATCCATGTCCCTACAAAGGACGCAAACTCATCCTTTTTTATGGCTGCATAGTATTCCATGGTGTATATGTGCCACATTTTCTTAATCCAACAA
>NW_016804514.1:26083-31195 GCF_001698545.2 Rhinopithecus bieti
GGCTCTTATTTTTTGAATTTCCAGCTTTTCTGCCCTGCTTTTTCCCCATCTTTGTGGTTTTATCTGCCTCTGGTCTTTGATGATGGTGACGTACTGATGGGGTTTTGGTGTAGGTGTCCTTCCTGTTTGATAGTTTTCCTTCTAACAGTCAGGACCCTCAGCTATAGGTCTGTTGGAGATTGCTTGAGGTCCACTCCAGACCCTGTTTGCCTGGGTATCAGCAGCAGAGGTTGCAGAAGATAGAATATTGCTGAACAGCGAGTGTGCCTGTCTGATTCTTACTTTGGAAGCTTCCTCTCAGGTGTGTACTCCACCCTGTGAGTTGTGGGGTGTCAGTCTGCCCCTATTGGGGGATGTCTCCCAGTTAGGCTACTCAGGGTTCGGGGACCCACTTAAGCAGGCAGTCTGTCCATTCTCAGATCTCAACCTCCGTGTTGGGAGATCCACTGCTCTCTTCAAAGCCGTCAGACAGAGTCGTTTGCATCTTCAGTGGTTTCTGCTGCTTTTGTTGTTGTTGTTGTTGTTTATCTGTGCCCTGTCCCCACAGGTGGAGCCTACAGAGACAGGCAGGCTTGCTTGAGCTGCTGCGAGCTCCACCCTGTTCGATCTTCCCAGCGGCTTTGTTTACCTACTTAAGCCTCAGCAATGGTGGGCGCCCCTCCCCCAGCCTCGCTGCTGCCTTGAGGTTAGATCTCAGACTGCTGTGCTAGCAATGAGGGAGGCTCCGTGTCTGTGGGACCCTCCCGGCCAGGTGTGGGATATAATCTCCTTGTGTGCCTGTGTGCTTAAAGCATGGTATTGGGGTGGGAGTTACCCGATTTTCCAGGTTTTGTGTGTCTCAGTTCCCCTGGCTAGGAAAAGGGATTCCCTTCCCCTTGCCCTTCCCAGGTGAGTCGATGCCTCGCCCTGCTTCAGCTCTCGCTGGTTGGGCTGCAGCAGCTGACCAGCACCGATTGTCCGGCACTCCCTAGTGAGATGAACCCAGTACCTCAGTTGAAAATGCAGAAATCACCAGTCTTCTGTGTCGCTCGTGCTGGGAGTTGGAGACTGGAGCTGTTCCCATTCGGCCATCTTGCTCCCAGAACTAGTTTCTACATTTCAAACTAAATTTTGAGACTTTACTTCTAGCTATTTAGATCTAAAATATGCACAAATTTTCATAAGTTTAAATATCTGTACACATACAAATTTGAATGTAGCATATATGTGTATGTCACAATATGTTCCTGATTTTAACTGGTTAATTTTACTTCATCATTTTAGAGAACACTGTTTTGAACATTTACCCCCTTACCTAGTGTTGTTTGAAATTTTTCATCACTTATAATGAAGTTTAAATATCTTTCTTTGTGGTCAATCAAGCCACAACATGTCTTTAAGCTATCATCCAGCTAATTCTCTTCTCGAAACTTGCATTTCAGTCCGTCTGGCAGTCCAATAAGCTCTGAACATGGCATGTATGCCCTCATTTTCACCCTTGTTTACTTACCTAAACTACTTGTTCTGCTCATGTTCTTTTGCAGAGCTCTTTCCCAAATTATATTGAACTCATTATTTATATCACTCATCTATTTTCCAGTACTATGGATGGTGTGTTGTTGTGTAGGCCTTATATCCCCAATTAGATTATAAACTCCTTTATGGCAAAGCTTACATCATGTAAGTTTGAATCTCCAGTTCTTAACACATTCCTTACAGTAAATATGGGTTGAAAAGGATTTGATGACGTTGACTTTGTCAGATGTTTTTTTTTTTGAATGATTGGATAGATGCCATCCTGGAGTTTAACTTGATAACATCTCTAACTGTATATTTGTTGAATAAGTTGTATCAGTAAACTTTGCAAGCTCCCTTAAACACCTGAAGAGTAAATATTTACATTTTAGACAACTGATTGCTTCTGGGAAATCATATCTATTCAGTAAAGCCAGAAATTTCATTAGGCAATTTTCTATTAGTTTAGTTCTAGTCACGTTGTTACTTGAAAATAACAGAGCAGGCATTTCTTTAGAAGCAGCCTGCCAATATTAAATATGTTACTAATTCAGAATGGTTTCTCTCAGGCCATATTAATGAGTTTTGTTGAAAAATCAAAATGTATATGATACTCATAGAACTGCTTCTACAAGCACATTTAATTTATTTTTATCCATTTGGAGGTCATTACCAGGCTTTAGACATTTTACAGGTTTAATTATTTGTTTTGAAAGTTAAAGAAAATGAGATGCCTTGACATTCACAGCTATCATGAATGAAATGAGGCAAATACGTCGTGACTTGTCTTATTCAATGAAATATTTATGTTCTTCGGAAGTCTCACTTACATTGCTGCTTTCCACCCCACCCCCTCACTGTTTCAGAAGATAGAAAGAAACAAAATGCAGAATATGGTCGTTAGAAGATTTTATAGTGTAGGAAAGAAGCCAAAGGCCCTTCTGAGGGCACTTGTATATCTGATGATGATATCTCCTGCCTCAAAGGGATTCTGTTGCCTTTATAGGCAGAGCTGGCTGTGGCAGATGCCTCTCTGTTAGCAAAGGCTGTCTTCAATGAAGGAGGAAATTTAGAGGGGATGATTTCCCAGTTACAGTGCTGCCAACAGAGAGTTTACAACAAAAGGGTAGTGCTGTCATGCATGGTTTGAGACATGACAATGGCAATTGTTCTTATGATGATTATAAACTATTCTTGCTGGATCTGAATGGCCTAGCCGACTGGGGAAAGTTTTTCAGACTTGGACTCTGTCCACTTCCCTGCTGTGTGGGAAAGCAGTTGTTCATTTTCTTGTTCTCTTTCTTTTCTCTCCTGGCAGCCTATAAATTTGAAGTTATTAAGCCTCACAGTTTAGTTAATGCTTCCAGTTGAGTCTGGGGAAGAAACCAGAAAGCAGGAAACTGACTTTCTAAACAGTTTTGATGAGGGGCAGGCAGTACCCTTAACAGATGGCAGTTTGACTCATGGAAAAGTCAATTGCTTCCTTTTATTTCCAGCAGGTATTGAGAAGAGCTGGATGAACAGTTCAAAGAGCAGTATGGAAAAAATGTAACTGAGTATATAGAAAGAGAAAACAAGGAACTTCTGAGCCAAGGCAGATCAAAGAATGTTTGAGGATAGTTTAGCATTTGGAACACTTCAAAAGTGTGACACGAGCTATTCTTTTCACCTCCCACCTCAAATGCTTATCCAACATTCTTGGGTAAGCTTTCATATGTAAAGTGAAAATGAGAACTGGCTCTCCTATGAAATGTCCTGTTATTTCTTATCTTTCATTAAGCTGGGACCTGAGAGTACTGAAAAGGGAAAAACATAATGATGAAGTTAGGCTGATCTTTTATGGAGCTGAAGCTCTTGTTAAACTTCTGACACTTACTTCTGACACTTATCCTTAACAGTGGTGACTGCTTAAAGCTATTTCAAATGGTAGTATTGCTTTTCCCTATTGAACTACTTTGCTGATTATTTCCCTCTGGTTTGGAATGTTTAGAATGAATGAATGAATGAATGATAAAAAAAGAATGAATGGAAATGTATATGAATACAATGCCCTTGCAATTGGCTTAATGCTAGGAGCTTGCAATATCACATTAGATAGCAAAGGAGGGAGAAGAATGCTTGTTTCTATTTGGTGACCTTTGGAAGCTCGCTGGTGTATAATATGTTTTCATCACATTGAAAACTTCTGACAATAGAAACGTGATATGCAATTTCTTTCTCTAATTGAATGGCTGAGGCATAGCATTCTGCTCCATGTCCTGACCTTGAACAGAATATACTTGGCATTTTTTTAAACCTAGAACAGATGGAAGGGCTTCAGCTAAACTGAGTAAAACTGAGGAAGTTTGTTTGGTCTCCTGATTAAACTTATTCACTGTAAGATGGAAAAAGACCACTCTGAAAATAAATAAAAAATACATTTGTCTCAATAAATTGCAGATGATTAAATAGAGCAGCAACTGTAATATTATAGTCAAATTCCTTGCTAAAAATATTGAGGATAGGACAAATACAGAATAAGTTGAATTAGGTTTAGAGATTTATGTTCATTCTGAGCCATTGACAAACTCATTCATAATGCATTTTCACTGAACAGCAGGCCAACTCAGTGTTTCTGACGGACTCATCCATAGTTTTGATGATAAAGGAGCATAGGTGAAGTACATTTTTAGACCTCATATGTCTTTTTTTCTTGAGGCACCAAAGGTTAAGTACATGGTCTGTTCCATGGAGCAACCTGCTGAGATATTCCACTGTGGTGTTTAAGGTTAGGGATTTTAAGGATTTTTCTACGCGTGTGTGTGTTAGATGATGCAGGCTGATACCTTGAGGTAAACTTAGTGTTAAACATCTTAGGTAACTTCTGATTAGATTTCACACCTGGAAAAAGTCAAGCATGAAAGCTTAATTAACCAAGAGCTTTTCCAGATTATGATAGACCCAGGTTCTATAATCTATCCCTTACTTTTAATACCTTATAAAATATTTATACAAATGCTTCATTAAAGTCCATTTACATTTTCTTTTTCTTTCTTTCTTTTTTTAAGAGAAAAGGTCTCGTTCTGTCACCCAGACTGGAGGTCAGTGGCACGATCCCAGCTTATTGAAGCTTTGAACTCCTGGGCTCAAGCTGACTTCCTACCTCAGTCTCCTCTGTAGCTCAGAATACAAAGAACATAGATATTGGTTGGTCAATAAGCCATGAGTGTAGCCACATGCCACCCATGCCTGGGTGGCTAAGTTTTTAATTTTTTGTAGATACAGGGTCTTGCTATGTTGCCCAGGCTGGTCTTGAACTCTTGGCTTCAAGTGCTTCTTCTGCCTTGACCTCCCAAAGTGCTGGGATTATAGGCATGAGCCATCATGCTTGTCCTATCCATTTACATTTTCAAAAACCCAGTTCCTGTTAAACAGTTCCTTTTAACTGATGATAAAAGGGTTTTAATTCTATAATGTAACATATGTCTGGATTTTGAGTTAAGCACATTCTATCTTTGGTGAAAAAAATGAAAACTTGGTGGGGGAGGGCGGAGCAAGATGGCCGAATAGGAACAGCTCCAGTCTCCAACTCCCAGCATGAGCGACACAGAAGACCGGCGATTTCTGCATTTCAACTGA
>NW_016804514.1:35561-50056 GCF_001698545.2 Rhinopithecus bieti
CTCAGGTATACCTATGTAACAAACCTGCACATTGTTCACATGTACCCTAGAACTTAAAGTATAAAAAAAAAACAAAACAAAACCATGAAAACTTGGAACTTGAGTGCCAAAGAGAAGATAAATGCATACAGGTCTTATGTAATCAATAAAACTCTAAAATAGGATGAAAATAACTTGCTTATAAATATTGATGTAACTGGCTTATCAATCTATCAGTATGTTTTGTCTTTGTAAGTGTGAAATGGCAGATTGATGTCTTTTTCTGGGGAAATGACCAATAGTATCTCATATCTAGATTATTTATCAGATTTCCTTCTCTGAGTCTTCATTTTTTCATCTATAAAGTGGGGATAATAATAGTAAACCCTAAAGAGGATTCTAGGAAGATGGCAGAATAGAAAGCACAAGAAATCTGTTTCCTCACTCAGACAGCAATTACACTGAGAGAATCTGTGTGATGTAACTATTTTGGAACTCTAGAGTTTGTTGAAGGCTTGCAACATCCAGTAGTAGAGTTTGACAGTAATTTGTGGTCAACTTTATGAAATTTTATCTCTTAGCTCATCAGTAGCTACCTTTACCCATCTCCCACCCCCCTGTTGCTGACAGCTATGCCTGTGTTCCTGGAGCAGTTTGCCTGCAACTTCCAGGAAGCCAGGCTGCTTAATAAGGACCCTGTCTTTCAAATGTAGGGGATCTGCAAGTTAATTCCTGATGTGGCTTCTGATTATGAAGGCTCAGATACAGAGGTGGCAGCCATTGTTGCACCTTCCTCCATTGTTGCAAGTCCCCCTCCATTTCGCTGAAGTTACTTCCAGGAAATGTAAAAGACCAGTGCCTTTTTTCATTGTCTTTTATTTTTCTCCTTTCACCTCTTTGGGAGCCAGATATTAAAAACTGGTACAATCAAAACAGCTGCATATATGGGGAAAGTTAGAAAGTAACCTCAAATGCCCAAGGAAAGCACAGGCTCAGAAAAGACTTCAAAAGGCATTACATTTATACCTCAAGTGTATTCACAATGCTTACAACAGTGAAACAACCAAAAAAACAAAGCAGCATCAACCCTGTGGAAGGCGAAATTCTGATTTCCAGTTACCACATTATTAGATTCAAATGCTGTTTTTAACAAAAAAATTACAAGGCATTTATAGAAACAGGAAATTTTATTCCATTGAAATAATAATAAAAAAGAACTATTGGAAACTATTCATGAGAAAGACCTGATGGCAAATATACCAGGAAAACACATTAAAATAACTGTCCTAAAGATGCTCAAAGAAAGACATGGAGAAAGTTAAGAAAATGATGTGGGAGCAAAGTGAAAATATTAAGAAAAAAAAGAAATGAAAAATTCTGGAGCAGAAAAGTACAATAATAAATGAAAATTCACTATAAAGTTTCAAAGGCAGATTTGATCAGGTAGAATAGAGAATCAGCAAATGTGAAGATAGAACAATGGAAATTATCTAGTCTGAGAAACAGAAAAAGGATTGAAAAAAAGTGGACAAACCTTAAAGAACATTGTACAACATCAACCAGCCCAACATATAAATTGGGGAAGTCCCAGAAAGATGAGAGAGAGAGAGAGAGAACCAGAAAAATAATTTGAAGAAATAATGACAGAAATTTCCCAAATTTGATGAAAGACATAAATATTAACATCTAAGAAGCTCAATAAATTCCCAGTAGGATGAACTCAAACAGACCCATACTGAGATACATTACAATCAAACTGCTGAAAGCCAAGGCAGTGAATCTTGAAAGCAGTGAGAAGGAGAAGACTCACTGCAAATAAGAAATCCTCAATAAGATTATTGGCAGGTTTTTCAACAGAAACTTTGGAGGCCAGATGGCAGTGGGCTGATAAAGTGCTAAAAGAAATCTGTCAATCAAATATCTTATATTTGGCCAACTGTTCTTCTCAAATGAAGTTAAGAAGTACATAGATAAACAAAAGCTGAGGGAATTTATTATCATTAGATTTGCCCCGGAAGAAATGTTAAGGAAGGTTTTATAGGTTGAAATGAAAGGAACCTTGAGAGTAATTTGAAGTGTATAAAGAAATGAAGATGGCAGTAAAGGTAAATACATGGGCAATTGTAAAAGCTAGTATTGTAATTATCCTTTGTAACTCCATATTTTGATTTCTACATAATTTAAGAGACTAATGCGTTAGTAACAATGATTATTAGTTTATGTTTTGGACATACAATGTATAAAAATATAAGTTTGTGACATCAACAACTAAAAGTAGTGAGGTCAGAGCTATAAAAGAGCAGAGTCTTTTGTATGTTATTGAAGTTAAGATGGTATACATTCAAATATGAGTATTATAAATGTAGGTGTTAAATGTAATCTTCATAGTAACCATATACATACAAAGAAAAGAAAAGGGTCTTAAAATACAAAAAGTCAATGAAGCACAAAAGATGACAGTAATACAGAAAATGAGAGATAAAAGGTATAAGACATAAAGAAAATAAGAAAAATTTAAAATATTTCTCCTTATCTCTAATTATATTAAGTGTAAATAAACTCAAATCAGAAGATGAAGACTGGCAAAATGGATTTAAAAGAGAAAACATGATTCAACTACATAACAAGAGAGTCACTTTAGATCCAAAACACAAAAAGATTAAAAGTGAAAGGATGGAAAAATATATGCCTTACAAATTTTAACCAAAAGACACCAGATGTGGCTATTTTAATATCACACAAAATATAATTGAAATCAGGATATTTTAAAAGTGATAAAGACATATACTAATAAAAGTTTCAATACATCTAGAAGATATAAAAATTTTAAATATTTACACAATAACAGACCATCTATATATATGGTGCAAAATTTGACAGAATTGAAGGCAAAAATAAACAATTATACAATAATAGCTTGAAACTTCAATACCCCCACCTCAATAATGGATAGAGCAACCAGATGGAGGATAAGTAAGGAAATAGAGGACTTGAACAATGTGATAAAACAACTAAATCTGACAGACATATACAGAACAGTCTACTCAACAGCAACAAAATACACATTCTTCTCAAGTACATATAGGCCATTTTCCAGGATAGACAATATTTTGGGCCAAAGATTAAGTCTCAATAAATTTAAAAAGATATTATGCAAGGTATCTTTTCTAACTACAATGGAATAAACTTAGCCATCAATAACAAAAGGAAAACTGAAAGATTCACAAATTTGTGAAAATTAACACATCTTAAAATAATGAGTGTATTAAAGAAGAAATTGCAAGAGAAATTCAAAAATACTTAGAGATGAATGAAAGTGAAAACTCCATGTTATGGAACATGTGAAATATGAAACAAGGGAGAAATGTATGGCTAAAAACACATAAAAAATAAGAAAATCTCAAATCAACTTATTTTTTATAACTTTATAAACTAGAAAACGAAGAATGAACTAAATCCAAATCTTGCAGAGGGGAAAAAAATAGAGATTAGAGCAGAGATAAATAAAATAGAAAATTAATAAATGATAGAGAAAATAAAAATATCTAAATGTCTTTTCTTTGAAATCAACAAAATTGATAACCTTTTACCTAGGTTAACTAAGAAAAAAAAGAAAAAAGACTCAAATTCTAGAAGTTGAAACATTACTACTAATTCTATAGAAATAAATAGGATTATAAGAGAGTCCTAGGAACAATTACATGTCAAAATTTGGATAATCTAGATGAAAGGGACAAATTGCTAGAAACACAACACCAACCAAGACAAAATCATGAGATAAATGAAAAATCTGTATCGACTTATTACTAGTAAAGAGATTTCATCAGTAATCAGAAATCTCCCAACAACAAAAACCCTGAGCTTGATGGCTTCACATGTGAATTCTATCAAACATTTAAAGAAGAACTAACACTAAATTTTCTCTAACTCTTCAAAAAATTTGAAGAGAAGGTAACTCTTTGTAACTCGTTCTATAAGACTGATGTTAACCTACTGTGAATGTCAGATAGATACTAAAGATCAATATTCATTATAAATATGATATAAAATTTCTTAATAAAATACAAGGAAAATGAATTCTTCGGCATACAAGGATATAAACCATGACAAAGTGGGATTTTTTTTTCTGGAATGCAATGGTGGTTCAACTTATGAAAATGGATTAATGTAATATAGTACATTAACAACATGTAGAAAAATCCACATAATCATCTCTATTGATGCAGAAAAGTAATTGACAGAATTCAACAGTCTTTCTTGATGAAAACACTCAACAAACTAGCAGCAGAAAGAAACTAGCTCAACATAATAAAGGCCATGTGTGGGGAAACCCTCAGTGAACATCAAACTCCATAATGAAAGACTGGGATGGTTAATATTAAGTGTCAACTTGATTGGATTGAATGATGCAAAATATTGTTTCTCAGTGTGTCTGTGAGGGTGTTGCCAGAGGAGATTAACATTTCAGTCAGTGGACTGGGAGAAGCAGATGCACTCTCAATCTGCCAGCATGACTAGAAAAAGCAGGTAGAAGAAGGTGGAATGTACTGACTTACTGAATCTTCCAGCCTTCATCTTTCTTTTGTGCTGGATGCTTCCTGTGCTCAAACATCAGAATCAGTGACTGAGTTCTTACAAAATCTAATAGTTTTATAAGGGGCTTTTCCCCCTTTTGCTCAGCAGTTCTCCTTCCTGCCATGATGTGAAGAAAGACGTGTTTGCTTCCCTTCTGTGATTGTGAGATTCCTTAGGTTTCCCTAGCCATGCAGAAAGGTGACTCAATTTCTTCTGTAAATTACCCAGTCTCAGGTATGTTCTTATATCAGCATGAGAATGGACTAACACAGTAAATTGGCGCTGCAGAGAATGGGGTGCTGCAACAAGGATACCCAAAAATGTGGAAGTGACTTTGGAACTTGGTAAGAGACAGAGGTTGGAACATCTTGGAGGGCTCAGAAGAAGACAGGAAAATGTGGGAAACGTTAGAACTTCCTAGAGACTTGGGGAGCTCAGAAGACAGGAAGATGTGGCAAAGTTTGGAACTTCCTAGAGACTTGTTGAATGGCTTTGACCAATATACTGATAGTGATATGGACAATAAAGTCCAGACTGAGTTGGTCTCAGATGGAGATGAGGAACTTTTGGGAACTGGAATAAAGGTGATTCTTGCTATGTTTTAGCAAAGAGACTGGGGGCATTTTGCCTCTGCCCTAGAGATCTGTGGAACACTGAACTTGAGAGAGATGATTTAGGGTATCTGGCAGAATAAATTTCTAAGTAGCAAGGTGTTTAAGAAATGACATGGGTGCTGTTAAAAGCATTCAGTTTTATGTATTCACAAATATATGGTTTGAAATATGAAATTAAGTTCAAAAGGAAAGCAGAGAATAAAAGTTCAGAAAATTTGCAGCCTGATGATGTGATAGAAAATAAGAACCCATTTTCTGAGAAGAAATTCAAGTGTTGTTGTTTAGTAAAAAATTAGATCTCAGAAAAATTGTGTGTCTGGGCAAAAGAAGAGTTTATATTCATGTAGAAACAAGGAAAGGGTCTGAGTGGAAAGAGGAGTAAGAAATAAGACAGCATATATTTAGAACAGAAAAATTAGAGAGTTGATCAATATTTTACAATTAAAATGTCACTTTTAAAGCCAATAAAAAGAGAAATCATTATTTGTACTTAATCACTTTAACTTTGGATTTGATATTTTAGACATAATGAGACAGGTATATTTATTATAATGGTTTTTAAGTGAGTATATATTGTTTTACTGCATTATGTTCAGATTTTACTGAGATTCTCAGTGGAAGCTGGGGCAAATTTGAGAATCTCCAGGGTAATCAAGGAAGAGCTAGGTTGAGAGTCATAAACACATGAAACATATTGAGGCTGTAAAAGGTTGCATGACAGGGGAAGTCCCTCTCAGCAAAAGACCTTCCAGAGACCACAGGACAGAGCCACCACCAGAAGGAGAATAAGGTAATGAAATTCCAGGGGGAAGAGGGGAGAGAGGAGAAATTGTAAAGGTGGCTTATACATGTAACTGATGTTCCTCAGAAGTAAGGTGGGAAGACTGGGTCACAGAACTCTGAATATCTTGTGTGTGTGTTTTTTAAAAAATTTGTTGTGCTGTTGTTTTATAGGCCCTGTGAGATTTATGCTTTAAGGATGTTCTGTTTTGATGTATTTTGAGGAATTGTTTCAAGATTTAGAGCTCCTTTTTGCAGTTCTTGTAGTGCTTGCTTGGTCGTGGCATATTCTCTCAGCATTTATTAGTCCGTAAAAAACTTGAACTATTTTTTTTTCATTTATGAAGCTTAGTTTCACTGGATACAAAGTTCTTGGCTGATAAATATTTTGTTTAAGAAGGCTAAAGATAGGACTCCAATCTCTTCTAGCTTGTAGGGTTTCTGCTGATAAATCTGCTGTTAATATATTTTCCTTTATAGGTTACTTGATGCTTCTGCCTCAAAGCTCTTAAGATTCTTTCCTTTGTCTTGACTTTAGATAGCCTGATGACGACATGTGTAGGTGTTGATCTTTTGGTGATGAATTTCCCAGGTGTTCTTTGAGCTTCTTGTATGTGGATGTCTAGCTGTCTAGCAAGGACAGGGAGGTTTTCCTTGATTATTTTGTCAAATAAGTTTTCCAAACTTTTAGATTTAGCTTCTTCCTCAAGAACACCAATTATTCTTAAGTCTGATCATTTACATAATCTTAAACTTCCTGAAGGCTTTGTTCATTTTTTAAAATTCTTTTTTCTTTGTCTTTGTCAGACTGGGTTAATTCAAAAGCCTTGTCTTTGAGCTCTGAAGTTCTTTCTTCTACTTGTTCAATTCTGTTGTTGAAATTTTCCAGTGTATTTTGCATTATTCTAAGTGTGTCTTTCATTTCCAGAAGTTGTGATTGTTTTTTATTTATGATATCTATTTCTCTGGGCATTTTAAAAATCCATGTCCTGTTTTTTTCTTTTAATTTCTTTGAGTTGGCTTTCACCTTTCTCTGGTGCCTCCTTGAGTAGCTTGACAGTTTACCTTCTGAATTTCTTTTTCTGCAATTCAGAGATTTCTTGGTTTGGTTTCGTTGCTGGTTAGCTAATGTGGTCTTTTGGAAGTGTTATAGAACCTTGTTTTGTGATATTACCAGAATTGTTTTTTCTGGTTCCTTTTCATTTGTGTAGACAATGTAAGAGGAAAGATTTGGGACTCAAAAGCTGCTGATTAGATTATTATGTCCCATGGGATGATCTGTTGATGTGGTACTCTCCTGCTTCTCCTAGGGATGGGGCTTCCTGAGAGCTGAACTGTAGTAATTGTTATTGCTCTTCTGGGTCTAGCCTCTCAGTGGAGCTACTGGGTTCTGGCCTGGCACTTGGGAATGTCTGCAAAGTGATGTGATCCTTCCTCAGGTCTCTCAGCCATGGATACAACAACTTGCTCCAGTGGGAGTAACACTTGGTTGCAATGTTGTTTAGTGTGCTGATTTTCTTGAATGCTGGTTATCCTAGCAGTAAAGTTGTTATGTGGACAGATTCAGGACCTCTGGTCAGTTAGGATATTACAGGTGGTGGTATTTGATGTTGTTTTCTCCTTCCTTGGAGCAGGATTGTTCTGTTATGTGTTGCTGTAATGACTTGAGTTGGTTGGCCTCTAGCCAGGAGATGTTGCTTTCAAGAGAGTATTAGCCATGGTAGTATAGGGGGTGTACAAGCTTGCCCTAAGGTTGCCTGAATAAGTATTCATCTTTCTCAGGTGATGGGTAGGGCCATAGAGCTCCCACAAGTTTATGTCCTTTATCTTTGGCTACCAGGGTGGGTAGGAAAAGACCATTAGGTGGGGTGGAGGTGGTTAGGTGTGTCTGAGCTCAGACTCCTTGGGTGGACCTTGTGGTCACTGTGGGGAATGGGGTGGTTCTCATGCCAATGGAGTTGTGTTCCGAGGGAGATTATAGCTTCTGCTGCTGCTTCATACAGGTCATCAGGGAAGTTGGGGAAAACAGGCAGTAACAGGCCTCTCTCAGCTCCTACACAGCCAGTAAGGCCAGTCTCCCTTAATAGCCTTAATAGTCTCCTGCTATGCTCCCTTAATAGCCAACAGAGCTAAATTTATATCCAGGCCTCCAGTGCACAGGGCTGAAATCTTGCCCCAGGCTATAAGCCCCCCTGTTGAGAAAGCAAGTAGGGTTTTGAGGCCTTGCTCCTCTCTGCCTGCCATGGCTTCTCTGCTCATATTTGCATTTCCTATTTGTGCCCTGACCCCTGGCTTCTGCCCTAGAAAATTCATGCTAGGTCAAAATTTTTTTTTTTTTTGAGACGGAGTCTCGCTCTGTCACCCAGGCTGGAGTGCAGTGGCCGGATCTCAGCTCACTGCAAGCTCCGCCTCCCGGGTTCACGCCATTCTCCTGCCTCAGCCTCCCTAGTAGCTGGGATTACAGGTGCCCGCCAGGTCGCCTGGCTAGTTTTTTGTATTTTTAGTAGAGAGGGGGTTTCACCATGTTAGCCAGGATGGTCTTGATCTCCTGACCTCGTGATCCGCCCGTCTCGGCCTCCCATAGTGCTGGGATTACAGGCTTGAGCCACCGCGCCTGGCCGCTAGGTCAAAATTATTACAAAATTTAGCTGGAAGTCTTCTTCTCCCTGTGGGCCTTCTTAAATTCCAGTGGCTGCCCTCCCCAAGGACTCCTGCCAGATAAAGTCAGAAATGGCTTCCCTGGGGAACAGGAGTGCCTACAGGGCTCTTCCTTCTGCTTCTTCTACTTTTATATTTCACTTGGTTCTCTAAATTTGTTTCAGCTCTAGGTAAGTTTAATTCTTTCTCCTGTGATCTGGATTTTAAGGTTCCCCTGTGAGGATGTTTGTTTGAAGGTGAACTGTCCCCTTCTCACACTTTGGGCACTCACAGTTATTTTTTTTAACTGTTTCATGGAGTTTGCAGCAGCAAGCCACTTCTTTCAATGGGTCTGAATTCTTTTGATTTTCCTAGTACATTCCTGTGGTGATTCTTGGAGCATAAGTTTATGATGTGAGTCTCTACATGCTTTTCTATCTGAGTGGGAGCTGCAAGTTAGTCCTGCCTCCTATTTGCTATTTTTTTCCCTCCAATCCTTAATACTATTTATTGAAGAGATTGTTCTTTTCTCATTGTGTTCTTCACAATTTTGTTGAAAATCAATTAGCTATAAGTGCATGGGTTTATTTTTGGGCTTTCTAACCTGTTTTATTGGTTGATGTGTCTGTTTTTATACACATAGCATACTGGTTTGACTATAATTGCTTTGTAATATATTTTGAAATTAGAATGTGATGCCTCCAGCTTTTTTTCTTTCAAGATTATATTGGCTTATTTGTAATCTTCTGTGGTTTCATGTGAACTTAAAATGTCTTCTATTTCTGTGAAAATGACATCAGAATTTTGATAAGCATTGCACTGAATATGTAGATATCTGTGGGAAGTATGGAAATTTTAAACATATTTATTCTATTCTTCCAATCCATAAACATGTATAGTTTTCCATTTTCTATGTTTTCTTTTATTTTTTTATCAGGGTTTTATAATTTTTTATTATACAGGTTTTTCACTTCTTTGATTAAATTTACATATACATATTTTATATTTTTTGTTGCTATTATAAATTGAATTGTTTTTTAAATTTTCTTTTTCACGTTGTTTATTATTAGTATATGGAAATGCTACTGATTTTCATATTTGATTTTGTATTCTGCAACTTTACTGAATTCATTTATCAGTTCTAACAGTATTTTGGTGGAGTCTTTTGGAGTTTCTATATAGAAAATCAGGTCATCAGCAAATAGAAACAATTTCACTTCTTTTTTCCTATTAGGATGCT
Organism: Rhinopithecus bieti; assembly: GCF_001698545.2. Classification (NCBI taxonomy): domain Eukaryota; kingdom Metazoa; phylum Chordata; class Mammalia; order Primates; family Cercopithecidae; genus Rhinopithecus; species Rhinopithecus bieti. The sequence continues at coordinate 45,387 of NW_016804514.1, forward strand.
TTTTATTTCTTTTACTTTCCTAATTGCTCTGGCTAGGACTTTCAGTACTATGTTGAAAAGAAGTAAGAGTGGGCATCATTGTCTTGTCCTAATCTTAGAGGAAATGTTTTCAACTTTTCATCATGGAATATGATGTTAGCTATAGGTTTGGCATATACAACCTTTTTTTTTTTGTATTTCTTCTATACCTAATCTGTTGAGCATTTTGTCATGAAAGTAGGTTGCATTTTTTCAAAATTTTTTTTGTGCATTCATCAAGATGATCATATGGTTTTTAGCCTTCATTTTGTTAATGTGATATATTACAATGATTGATTTGCATATGTTAAAACATCCTTGTATCATACAGATAAATTCTACTTTATCATGGTGAATAATTATTTTAATGTTCTATTATATTTGGTTTGCTAATATTTATTTTGTTGAGGATTTTTGCATTTATGTTCATCAGAATATTGGTTTGTAGTTTTCCTTTACTATAGTGTCCTTGTCTGGCTTTGCTTCTCAGGGTAATGTTGGCCTCCTAAAATGAGTTTGGAAGCATTCCTTCTAACTTTGATTTTTTGGAAACCTTTAAGAAGAATTGCAATTAGATCTTTTTAAAATAATTGGTAGAATTTAGCAGCGAAAACACCCAGTCCAGGGATTTTGATGATAGGCTTTTATTACTGAATTGGTCCACTCAGATTTTCTATTTCTTTATGATTCAGGCTTGGTATTTTCTATGTGTCTAGGATTTATCTGTTTCTTCTAGATTATCCAATTTGTTGGCAAATATTTTTTATAGTATTTTCTTATGATTCTTAGTATTTCTGTGGTATCAGTTGTGACATTTCCTTTTTCATTATAGATTTTATTTATTTGAGTATTCTCTTTTTTCCTACTTAATCTAGCTAAGGGTCTGTTTTGTTTATCTTTTAAAAAAACAACTCAGTTTTGTTGATTTTTTTCCTATTTTTCTAGTCTCTGTTTCTTCTTCTTGGATCTTTGTTTTTCCTTCCTTCTGCTAACTTTGGGCTTCATTTATTCTTCTTTTCTTAGCTTTTAAGGTGTAATTTAGAGTCTATTTTGTCCTATGTAAGTATAGCTGTCCTTGCTCTCTTCTGGTTCCAATTTTTTGTGGACTATCTTTTTCTATCCTTTCATTTTCAGTCTATGTTTGTACTTCCTTGTACAATGAGACTCTTGTAGGTAGCATATGGTTAGATCTTGCTTTTTAAGTTCATTCAGCCTCTCTTTCTTTTTATTGGAGAATTTAACCAATTTATATTCAAGATAATTATTTATAGGTAAGGATTTAGTACTGTCATTTTGTAATTTGTATATTGGTGGTTTTGTAGATCCTTTGCTTCTTTCTTTTTCTCTTGCTGTCTTTCTTTGTGTTTTGATGGTTTTCTATGGTAGTATGCTTTACATCTTTTTTTTTTTTAATTTTGTGCTGCTACTTAACTTTTTGTTTTGTGGTTATCACAGTGCTTATATAAAATATCTTATCCTTATAATAGGCTATTTTAAGCTGATAGCAAGTTAATTACATACAAGAATTCTATATTCACTACCTCTTCACCACCTTTTATAATTTTGATGTCAATATTTACATTTATAATTTGTATCACTTAAGAATTTATTGCTGTATAGTTCTTTTATAGTTTTTTCTTTTAACATTTATAGTAGAGATAAAGCAGATTTTTCAGTAGAAACCCTGCACCACCCTTCCAGTATTAGAGAATTCCCAATATGACTATGTATTACTTATACCATTGACATTGAGTTTTTAATTTTTACATGTTTTGTGTTATTAATTATCAGCCTTTCATTTCAGCTTGAAGTACTCCTTTTAGCAATTCCTATAAACCAAGTCTAGTAGTGATGGAATCACTTAGCTTTTGCTTGTCTGGAGAAGTTTCTATTTCGTATTCATTTCTGAACACCTTTGCCTGGTAAATATTCTAGGTTGACAGCTTTTTTCTTCAGCATTTTGAATATATTTTCTGCTCTCTCCTGGCCTGCAGAGTTTATACTGAAAAATCTGCTGAAGCCATATTAGATTCTCCTGATTTTGATATATTTCTCATCTCTCATTGCTTTCAGTATTCTTTCTTTGTCTTTGATTTTTGATTTCATTATGATGTGTCTGGTTAATATTTTGGGGTTAAATTTTATTGGAACCTCTGAGATTCCTTTACTTGAATGTTTTTGTTTTTTCCCAGATTTGTAAAATTGTCAGCTATTATTTTCTTTAATAGGCTTTCTGGGCCTTTTTCTCTCTCTTCTCTTGGAACTACTATTATGCCAAAGTTCAATGCCTTGATGATGTCCCATAATTTTCATAGGCCTTTTAAACTGTTTTCATTCCTTTGCTTGGATAATTTAATATGTCTTATTGTTGAGCTCACTGATTCTTTCTTCTGCTTGATCAAGTCTGCTATTGAAGCTTTATATTGACTTTCTCAGTTTAGTTATTGTATTCATTATTACTCTAATTTTTTCTTACAATTTCTATTTCTTTGTCAAAGTTCTCATTTTGTTCATGAACTGTTTTCCAAATTTTAATTTTCTATCCATCTTTTTTATCCTTATTATAGTTTCCTGACCTTCTTTAAGAGGATTAGTTTGAATTCTTTGTCAGTCTTTTCTTATATCTCCATCTTCTGAGGGTCCATTATTGGAGCTTTATTTCTTTTGGTGGTGTCATATTTCTCTGATTTTTCATAATCCATATGTCTCTGCATTGGTGCCTGCATATTGAGGAAAAGACCATGTCTTCCAGTCTTTGCAGGTATTCTTTGGTGGTGATCAACTTTCAGAATTTTGTCTAGTCTGGGATTCTGGGCCTAGCTGTTGTGACCTAGGACAGGCAGATTTTGATGTTGAGTCCTTAGCTGGGCTGGGTTGGGCTGCTCCCCTGTGCTCAGAGGTCAAATGGATGTGCCAGGAGTGCCCTGTGGTCCAATGAGACAACTCTGTGATTAGGTGGAGTTGCTAGCTAGGTTCTGCAATGACCTCTGATCAGGCAGGGTTGAAGGTTGTCTTTCCTGACTGGGCAGTACTATTGTTTGGAATCTGTAGTTTGACAGGGTTGTGTGCTGGGGTCTGAGGCTGAGTGAGGTCTCTGGGTTCTCCGCTCTGCCATTTGGGGTGAGCAGGGTCAGACACTGTGCTCCACAGATAGGCATAGACTTGAGCTTGCCTCCTGGTTTAGGGTAGCCTTAAGCAGAAACAATGGCTTTGTTGGGTCATTGTCTGGCTGCTGGGGTTAAGCAGGGCCTTATGCTCCCTCTGTGGATGATCTCTGATCTACTCTTGCCTCCTCATCTGAGGAAGGCTCAAGGAGAACACCAAGGCTTGGTTGGGTCACTGCTCAGCACTGGAACCGGATGCTTCTCCATGGATTATCACCGATGTGTATTGGTCTCCCAGCCTGAAAATGCTTAAAGAGAGCACTAGGTCTGGGTTGGGAAGCTGCCTAAGGAATCAAGCTTGGCATAACATATGCAGCGTACTTTAACATATTTATATTAAAATACAGTTACATGTTTGATTTTCCTACAGACCTTTAGGTAGAGATATTGTCTCATTTCCCACATCTCAGAGTGCATTACAATGCACTAGAACTCAGGGTTTAATAGGGAAGGCACTCTGTCCATTTTTATTGCTATATCTCAAAACCTAGAACAGTCCCTGGAGCATGTATGTTTTTAGTAACTATGGTGCAATGAATCAATGTATAAATGAATAAATTCCTGAGGCTAAACAATCAATGAATACCCAAACTGGAAGTTAAACCTAGATCTGATTTCAGAGCCTGTAAACTTCAATTATATCATGCTGCTCTCTTAAATTAAAAAAAAAAAAAACTGTAGAAAGTATATTTAAGAAACACATTATCATCACAGAGAGATAAAAATATTCCAAGCAGAAACATAATTTAGTTTATATCAGATTGATTATGGAGCATATTCTCAGATAGCACTGTTAGTAGATAAGCATACATTTAACACAAAAGAAAATAATTTTACAGTGGATTGGACTGGATGATCCATAGGTCTCTCCTATTCTTGTTTTTGATGCTGTGATTGATGCATTCTTGGTTTCTTTTGTTAGCTTTTTATAGCTCTGGAATTTGTTGAATTCATATGAGTTTTGATTTCTGAAACCTTTTAACTGGAAAAAATGGCACTATACAAAAGTTTATACACAGTGTTGGACTGGAAAAAAAATTGAGGCCAGCATTTGAAGATCTAGTCATATAGAATAAAAGTATCATTAACTAGCTATCAATTTGCCATTTGATATAATAGAGCCTGATTAAGATAGAATGGTTAACATATACTTATGCAAGATTTCCTAGTCTTCATAATAGTAACCTTCATTATTGACATTACTTGTACTAATTAATATGTCTATAAGTCTGGTTTAACCTAGATGAAAGGACTGGGATAAATTTACACCTTCAGACTCCACACTGAATAATTGACTACATTGTCAAAATAAAACACGACAAAAATTCTAATAAGAGCAACACATGCCTTCAGAAAATAAAAACAAGAAGCAGCACTTTTTTGAAGCTTTTGTATGTCTCTCATAAAGTATCTGATATACAGAAAATAATTATTGATGGAGTGAAACATAATTAACACGCAGTTTTGAGAAACATCTGAAAACCACTT
>NW_016804514.1:51296-70551 GCF_001698545.2 Rhinopithecus bieti
CCCCCCCCCCCTTTTTTTTTTCAGGTGAGGGAGATCTAAGGGAAGAGGGATTTTTTGTTCTTTAGACCCTCTCCTGGGAAGTCCAACTAATTCAATTTGAAGGCTGCTAAAGCACATATGCTGATTAGTATAAGAGATTTAGAAGTCCAGATGATTAACGGTGCTTTTTTATTGAAAGACATTCAAAGGAAAACTTCTTGGCAGTCTTGTACAACCTAGGGGAACAATCTAGGGGAGAAGTGACAGCTACTGAAAGTTTGCTTCAAAAGGCAGGCAGTTGGATTCCTTCGCTTGACATTGTTAAAACATGGCACTGCCATTTAGTTTTTTTTTTTCTTACATTATAATCCATTTAGTTTTTATTTCTTAATCAATTAAAAATAACCATTCTCTTTTAAGCTTTTTTAAAACCTATTTATCATTTCTGCTTTTATTCTTTTGAACAAAGTTCACTCTTCCTCTCCTGGCCTCCTCCCCAGTTATCAAAGTACTATTCTCAGGATTGAATATCAGAGAGAAAAAAAAGAAAATAATGTTGACCTATTAATATTTCTATCTCCAGAGAATATGATTGGAGATCACAAGTTAGTGTATGCCTTTTAAAAGAAAATCTATCCTAGAGATTTTTTTTATCATATTTTTTCATCATAACATTGTACCAAAAATCTTCTCATGGTATTTTCAACACACCAGACATTACATGTCTATATATTTATATTTTTATGTCTATAATATTCTAAACTGTGGATGTGTCTTTACTTTATATTAGGCTACTTAAGTTTGCTTTATGATTTTGGTATTTAGTCATTGTTTTCTTTTGTATGTAGTAAAATTGGGTGCTCTTATTTTATTGCAATTTTATGTTATTTTCAAAACATTTAAAAATTGTCAAAGAAAAATTTTAAACCATCCATGTGATTCATTTTGAGGCCTCAGTTTTGAAAACTATAATTGTAGCTGAGCAAATATTGTGCACATGGCTCTCCTTTAATAACCTTATTAATCTTATGTTCTCTCTAAGATTACCCATTGAAACCTCTTCTGTATGGAGTTAGACTTTTGGCTATGTCATTTCAATATATTTTTACTCTCCTTAAGAACAGTCAACCTACAGATTGTGCCATGGAAACAAATTGATTGGCTATAATATATCTTATTCAGTTGTTGAAGAAAGATTTAGAATTATGACCGGTCCTCAAAAAATGTTTGAGGGTCATAACTGATCCTTATGAAATGCATGAGACTAGGTATTGACTAGTCAACAGACACGCTATTTGTAAAAACTACTTGTTAATTTTAATCAAACAAACTTGTCAGCCAGAAAAAAAATATTTTCTTTCTTTAATCAGAAAAATGATTTATACTACAAAAATACTTCACTAATTCAAGTGAATCAATATGTGACATTGTGAAATATCAAGTTGCTTGTCTAAGCCTGTGCATGGCCCGTACCAAAGGCAGAACCCTGCCTGCAGGTTTAACCTGATGATTGATGCACACTCCTGCAGGAACAGCAGTAAAGCCTTTGCTCACAGCAGCCGGTGGGAACTGATCATGTGCAGTGCAGCAACCCAGTTTAAATTGGCCTACTTCACACTGATAGTGTCACTATGGGAACTATCCTCACAGACCCACTAGAGACCTGGGGGCTTTTCTTCTAGTGACTAATATCACTCATCTGATATTTTGCCAGATGGAATTCTAAATAGGGAACTTCTTTACAATAGGCTGAGCAGGTCCAGTGTCTAAGGCAGAAACTAGAACACATAGTATGTCCCAAATATTTACGGGACAAACACTGATCTATCAACATGTTTCAGAATTTCAAAATACGTGGATTTTAGAAAATAATTTTTTATTGTTAAAGATTTATGCTCCTATCCACTTAAGATATATTGTTAAAAAATTAGTAAGAGGTAAGTATGCATTGCCAAGTTAATCTTTGGTAATGTTAGGGAGAGAGGTTTTAAGCATTTGAGCACACATAATATAATTTGTTTCTATGTTTTTTCATTTTGTTCTGCAACGAATTAACGGTAGTAGGCTGGGAGGCTTGTGTCTTCCTTTTAGTGGTGCACAGATTACATAGAAATGTGCTATTCAAAGTATAACCCATGGACCCATGCATCTCCACAAATGACTTGTTAACAGTCTGCAGAAATACGTAGAGTGACTTATAAGAATCAGTGAATAGAAACATTTTATAGCAATTTGATATTGTCAAAACACCCTGCTATTCTTATAGACTCATTTTTATGCATGTGATATAGACCAACAATATCAATATAAAAATGAATTGGAAATAAAAAACAAAACTGGCTATTCACCACAAGATGGTTTGAGAAGCAATTACATAGTGCATAGATTCTATATATTTGACTTCAATGTGATGGCCTTCTCTGCTTTGTATACTCTCTGTGCCTGATATTTTGATGGATTATTTCTGGAGATCTGAATGAAAGAGTTGTTAATGACACTATTCAAGGTTTACTCATAAATTGTATATATTGGAAAGATTTTCTTCCTCCTCTATGAGTCCATCTTTTAATAATCATGGGCAACTCTAAGAAGAAAGCACCTGACCACATTCATTCAAATATTTAATATGGAATAAAGTGAAGAATCTTTTGGCTAGTTCACTGAAAAGTTGGCACATGACTGCCTGATGCTGATCTATGTTCACCCCTAAGGTATACGCTTCTCTTTTTTTTTTTTTTTTTTGCCAACTTATTTGTGTGTGTGTATATTTGTCTGTGTTTGCATGATTTTTGGTGGCAATGGGTTTAGAGGGATTTATTAATAGCATGAGCATCTCTCATGACAAGCTACCTGAATATATTACTTTCTTCATGATGATATTGGAAGTCAGACTATGGTCTCGATTAATTCACAATAATAGAAACTATGGAGGCAAAGTATCACAATATTGTGGTTACATAAATATAGTAGATGCTTATAATCTGAGGGGTGGGATGGAGTTGGCTTTTTTCGGAGGACCCTGTAAGCAAAGGGAGAAATATGCTTGTGTTCACTTAGAGGCTCAGTTGTGTTCTAGTGAGAAGGGGTTTCTGATGAGCCACTTGTCCTGGGAATTGGTTACTCTTCAGTTCCCTTATTCTATATACTTGGCAGTGCTGGGTCTTTATGTTGGCCTGGAGAAAACTTTCGGTATTAGTGCTTTAGAAATTCAGTCTTAATAAGTATGCAACGGAATGACAAGAATGTTGTGTGCCATTCACATTACAGGCATCTACCAGCGACCAAGGTGAGAAAATCCATTCACATCTGCTCTTCTGGAGAAGCAAAGTTGACCAGACCAGATTTTTTGCATCCCTGAGCAGATTCTTTGTTTACCTCATGTTCTCTTAAGCACCATTTGCTTCTCTCCCTTATACCCAGGGGAAAATTTATCAAAAGCTAAAAACTCCATACTTCAGTGATAGCTTAAATAAATATCATCCTTTAAGAATATCTAAATATAATGACTTTATGAAATCATTCCATAAAGAACTCAAATCTCTCACTTGTGATAAACAATTCATGCAAAATAGTATTATTTAAAGGAAACCCAAACACTCCTCCCCATTTTAATAACCTTGCATAGAATACCATTTTCTGTGATCTTATAAATACTAACTAGATTTGCCTCTGCTTATTTTTCCAATGTAATCAGGATTGTATTTCACAAGAGTCATAAGATGGATCCCTTAGGAGGCAGACCCAGAGATGGAGATTAGCGTGTCAGAAACACATTAGGGAGTACTCTTGAAATCCAAACAATGGAAGGGAAGGAAGTAGGAATGGGCAGAGGGAGAGACTGATATGTGATGTAGTTGCAACAGGAGCCTCAGCCAACCCCATAGGATGGGCTTTCAGATTCCTCCCAGGATAAGGTGAGGGGGTGGGCCTTTGCAGTACTGTGTTGATCAGTTTTTGGATATGAAATACCCTGAGAAGAGGATATGACCTTGGGGAAGGAGACATTTTGGGCAAGGCACTTCGTAAAAAGGGCTGACAGCTGAAGGCTGTGTCCTGGCAGCACTTCTAGCACTCGAGAGAATACTTTCTTTTAGTCTTAATGGGAGGTCTGGGCCATAGATCTCAGTGTTATGGGCTGAATTGTGTCTGCCCAAAATTCATATGTTCAAGTCTTCCTCCCCAGCTTTTAGAATGTAACTGTATTTGTAGATAAGGTCTTTAAAGGGGGTAGATTAAAACGAGATCCTTAGGGTAAGCCCTCTCCAATATGACTGGTGTCCTTGTAAAAAGAAGAAATATGGACATATAGAGAGCCATTAGAAGAACGTGTATACAGAGAGATGACCATGTAAAGACACAGTAAGAAAGCACCCATCGATCGGGCGTGGTGGCTCATGCCTGTAATCCCAGCACTTTGGGATGATGAGGTGGGCAGATTGCCTGAGCTCAGGAGTTCAAGATTGCCCTGGGTAACACGGTGAAACCCTGTCTCTACTAAAATACAAAAAATTAGCTGGGCATGGTGGTGTGCGCCTGTAATCTCAGCTACTTGGGAGGCTGAGGCAGGAGAATTGCTTGAACCCGGGAGGCAGAGGTTGTAGTGAGCCGAGATTGTGCCACTGCACTCTAGCCTGGGTGACAGAGTGAGACTCCATCTCAAAAAAAAAAAAAAAAAGAAAGAAAGCAGCCTTCTGCAAGCCAGGTAGCGAGGCCTCAGAAGGAACCAAACCCGGACGTGCGTGATGTTGGACCCTGGCCTCCAGAACTGTGAGAAAATAAATTTCTGTTGTCTAAGATATGCAGTCTGTGGTCTTTTGTTGTGGTAGCTCTAGCAGTGTGCACTAGATGCAGCCACCTAGGAAACATTCATCTTTTACAATAAACTTGGTTTGTCATTATGCATTCTGAGATTCACACTCTCCTTTTGTGGCTTGTTCTAATTATCAGGAGAAACCTAACTAGCAGCATGCTCTCTTATCTTTATAGTAGTTAGGTTGGTTCTATGGTGGCTTTCTATATCTGACTCAAATTGTGTCATTATCCTATCATTTATTCAACTCTTGAAGTATGAGATCAGCATTTAATTTTGAATCAAAAATATGAATTTATCACTTAAAAAAAAGAGCTATGTTTGTTAGGCACACTGCCTCCAAACAAAGAAGAGTGTTGATCTTAAATAGGGCTGTTGGGAGGCATGGCATTCAGGTATTGGTGAGGATTAACTGGTAGGAATGGGTTAACTCAGCTGGAGATGCTTGGACAGTGGGGCAGGGATATTTTTGAGGGGCTGAATTTCAGAGGCATGTTTGCTGAAGTGAGGCTGTGGTTGATTGGCTGGCTTTATAAAGAAGAGGGATGCCACTGATGGGCTGGCTTTCGGAAGCATGTTCACTGAGGTGAGTATATTTGATTGAACAAAATTCTAGTTCTGGTAGTTACTTTTTACCATGACTATGAAACAATCAGTTTTTTGCTAGGACTATGGAAATAGTGACTTGCAAATAGTAGGTGTCAATAAATATTTGCTGAATTCATAGAAAAGTGAAAGATACTAAATAGGCTATTAAATATATGAGTCTAGATTTTAGGGAGGAATCTGGGTCTTCAGGAGTCACCACCATCTAGTTGGGATTTGAAGTCTGATTCTGGACAAGATCACCTTGGGTGTATGAATAGAAGAAAGAAGTCTGAGAACTAATCCTTGGGGTTTTGCAAAGTTTGCAAACTTTGTATGATTTGATATCATAGTCTACTACCTCAAATAGTCTAAAAATAAAAAATAAATGTATAAAATGAATCAGTATATAAACTAATTGCTTCTGTCAAATTCTTGTGTTTGGATTGAGTTCCTCTTGATCATCCTCCATCTCAAATTGCTAAACACAAAGAACTGAGAAAACTGATGACTGGATTCAGTGACCTCTTTTGAGCCATGAGACAAAACTGAGTGAATAAGAAAAATCAACAAGTATGTTTCTACCGTCTTTTCCCCATTTTGGAGAATCAATTTAAAGTTGTTTTAAAGAAAGTATTCTTTCCAGAGAGCAGAGATTTTAGAATAATAGTGTTCGCACATTATCCTTTCCCTCCGTGAAGACAAGGGGCAACTTTCAACTCTTCTCCAAAGAAATACACCAAGATAATCTCTCTTCTTAGACTAGAGGTCTTGCAAAGGCAGGTGCTCACTGTGTAGGCCTTCCTCATTGATCCCTTCAGAACTCTAGCAGGGCACAGTTCAGAGAATGTGCCTAGAAATAGCCTGAGTCCACACCAACCACCAACAGGTACAGCAAGGATAGATAAGTTTTCCCTGGAGTCCAGACTGAGCCTTGGAAATAGAAGAGGCAGGGCATATTGTCATCCCAGCAGACTAAGAGGATGAAAAAGAAATTCACTCTTGGTGAGATATCTGGAGACCAATAGTTAGACTGAAAGAAAGGAAGTGGCACTGCCTCAATTGTGTGACCCATCCCAGGATACTGTGCAATTGAATATCACACTAGAAAGTCAAGAATAGGCTGCCAGCACCAGACACCAAACCGAATAAGTATACTAGTGGCCACAGGCAGCAAAGAAGTGACCACAAAGTAAGCACGTAATACCGCCATTACCAACGTGCAGGGGGTCACAAGGAAGATGCTTTATTCTTTTGCTGGTAGTACCAGTACATACATGAAGGCAAGCAGCCCCCTAGTAGTTTAGGGTTAGATAGGAGAAAGAAGGAAGCACAAGATCCAGAGTTTGTTAGGCCTTGGGATGTAGAGCAAAGATAAGAGGAAATGATCTTGACAGAGACACAAAATTGACCAGGGTGAAGGATGTTATGAGACAATGCTTAGAATGATTAGGCTTTGCTCTTTCCTTTTTGACATTAAAACTGCTTGACTTACAATAAGCGCTCAAGGCATATTTGCACATTTGTAAATAGCTCTTGAAGACATCCGGAGGCATCAGAATTGATCTGAGAGTTAGAAACATTGTTCAGGTCGTTTTTTAGGCTTTTTAAGCCCACTCCAGAAACAACACATTTGAAAAGGAAACTGTGATTAGCAAGACATGGGTTCTGTTAAAAGAAGAAAGATTCTTAAGAACCAGAGGAGGCCCTGGTGGAAGCAGGGCTCTTGATTAATGTCATTGCATGAGATTTAACAGAGAATAGGGGCAAGGTCAAAGTCACTTCTGCTGGAAGCAGGGTTCAGAGAAAATGGGCCATGATGCTGGAGAGCTCAATGGTATCTGGTATAAGGCATCTGACCTTAGGGGAGTAGGACCTGATTGGAGAAACTGCCGAATATTATAGGTCAACAGCACCAGGGGAGCAAACAAATGTCTGTCTGATTTCAGAGTAGTGAACACCGCATGCTGCAACTGCTGAGCTGTCCCTTCAGCTGACCTACCCGTTGAAGTGTGTTGCCTTGGCTCTCAGGTAGAGCTTTTATGTTTTCCATGAATTATCCAGTAGAGGGGATGCATTTGCTCTATCCACACTCCCCATGCTGTCTTCCTTTTTCCAATGACCAACTCACACTGCAAAATAGAAAGTGAGGACTACGAGATGCAGACTGGATATGGTCTTGTGGAAGGAAGGTTCTCAGCACCAGCTTTTTTGTGGGAGTGGAGTGGGGATACCCATCTCCACTACATATTATTAATTTCTATTTTATCTACAGATGATGTTTCTTATCTGCTACCACTTCCCATCTCCACTATCAAAATCTTGACACTTTTTCAAATCATCATAAAGTCATCTGTGAAAACCCAATTCTCTGCTTTTCTTTCATCCCATTCCTTTTTTTGAATTCCTGCACTGGTACTAAGAATTTGCAAGCAAAGAATGGAATTTGTTGACTCCATATCCAAGTCAGCAGATGCACAGGAATAGACATAGATTTTTGGAATGACGGCAACCCACAGTACTAATGCTGCCATAAGCTTCATTCTGCATTGATTATTATTACTGCTTTTCATTGTGAGTAGTATTAATTCTTCTATGCCAGTTCTTTTTGTGAGGAAGAAATCGAAGCTAACAAAAGAAACTTGGCTTATATTTTTTCAGCTTCACCATCAGAGAAACATTGACTCTCTTTCCTTGATTCCCGGAAGGACTTGGTATACTGGTTTGGGTTGTTTGTGAGCCATGTGGCTATGGGGTGAGGATGGTGATTGGCAGTCTCAAACAAAAGACAGGAAAGAGCACCTAAGGAATCTTGATGTTTTTCCTAAAAAAGATAGGCCTACTATATACATCAAACCTAGGTAAATTAACTACAGGGGGTAAATTGAGTAGTAGTGTAGTGAGTAGAAAATTATGTCATATTTCATATCACCTTATTATAATAACACTTCCATATCTGATTGTATTGTGTTAAAAACATAAGGAGAGTGTATTAGATTAGGAGTAAAAAGAGATATCAGAACTTCTGTAATTTAGCAGTTTATCTTTGTGTCTCAAGCCCCAGAACCAAACATGATAAGATAACCTATATTTTCTATTTAACAAGTTAATATACCTATTACATATCCAAACATTTAAATTATTTATGCATCACATAGTGAATAAAATGAGCCACCTGATTTCATCAGAAATTAACTAGTTAATTCAGTCATGCATCACAAACAATGGGGATATGTTCTGAGAAATGCATCTTTAGGCAATTTCATCATTGTTTGAACATCACAGAGGGTACTTACACAAACCTAGATGGTATAGTCTATGATATGGTTTGGCTGTGTCCCCACCCAAATCTCATGTTGAATTGTAGCTCCCATAATTCCCACGTGTCATGGGGGGGACCCGGGGGGAAGCAATTGAATCATGGAGGTGGGTCTTTCCTGTGCTGTTCTCATGATAGTGAATAAGTCTCATGATATCTGATGGTTTTATAAAGGGGAGTTCCCCTACACAAGCTCTCTTGCCTGCTGCCATGTAAGATGTGACTTTGCTCATCATTTGCCTTCATCCATGATTATGAGGCCTCCCCAGCCATGTGAAACTGTGAGTCCATTACACCTCTTACCTTTATAAATAACCCAGTCTCAGGTATGTTTTTATTAGCAGCATGAGAACAGACTAATACAGCCTACTATACACCTAGGCTAAATAGTATAGTTAGCCTATTATCAGCTACAAACCTACACAGCATGCCACTGTACTGAATACTGTAGGCAATTATAACATAATGGGAAGTATTTGTGTACCTAAACATATAAAAAGCACAGTAAAAATATGATATAAAAAATGGTAACCCTGTATAGGACACTTACCATGAGTGGAACCTGCAGGATTGGAAGTTGCTCTGGATGAATCAACGAGTGAGCGGTGAGTGAATGTGAAGGTCTAGGACCTGACCGTACATTATTATAGACTTTATAAACACTGTACACTTGGGCTACACTAAATTTGTGAAAAAATGTTTTTCTTCAATAATAAATTAATCTTAGGTGACTGTAACATTTTTACTAAATCAACTATATTTATTTATTTTGAGACAAGTTCTGGCTCTATTGCCTAGGCTGAAATGCAGTGGCATGGTCTTGGCTCACTGCAACCTCTGCCTCCTGGGCTTAAGCCATCTTTCCTCAGCCTCCTGAGTAGCTGGGACTACAGGCGCCTGCCAGCATGCCCAGTAATCTTTGTATTTTTTATAGAGACAGGATTTTGCCATGTTGCCCAGACTGGCCTTGAACTTGTGAACTTAAGTGATCTGCCCACCTTGTCCTCCCAAAGTGCTGGAATTTCAGGTGTGAGCCACCAAGTCTGGCCAACAACCTAGTTTTTAGAAAACTTTTGACTCTTTGGTAATAACAGTTATCTTAAAACACAAATAACTTTTGTACAGCTGTACAAAATATTTTCTTTTCCTACAAGCTTTTTTCTATTTTATTTTTTCATTTTTTTTACTTTTAAATTTCTTTGCTAAAAACTCAGACAAAGACACACACATTAGCTTAAGCCTACGCAGGGTCAGGATCATCAATATCACTGTCTTCCACTTCTACATCTTGTCCCACTGGAAGTTCTTCAGGGGCAGTAACAGCGTGGAGCTGTCCTCTCTTACGGTAACAATGCCTCCTTCTGGAATAGTTCCTGAAGAACTTGTCTGAGGCTGTTTTACAGTTACTTTTTTTTTTTTTTTTTTAAATAAGTAGGAGTACACTCTAAAATAATGATAAGAAGTGTCTCAGGATCCTTAGGGTGTTGCCTTTCCAGGCGGAAACCTCTGTGGCCAGTGGCACCTTTGCCTGAATTTTGCTTTAGCCCACTGGGCTCATTCGGCTCACTCGGCCTGGCAGGCAGTGCTCAGCTTGCACTATTAGCCCTGATTCCATGCCTGCCAAGGGAGAGTCATGCACGGAGCAGCGAGAGGGGAATGAGTGAGCAAATGCGGGGTCTGGCCACTGTGCACAGCCAGGCTGCTGTGGTGAGGTGGGCACCAGCATAGGCGCCTGCTCTGTGCAAGGGTGTGGCTGGCACAGATGCACTGCAAGTGGCTTCCACTGTGGGCACTGGTCTCCGGATGAGGGGAATGTGGTGATGTCTGGAAGCTTGGAGATGCCAGAATCTCCAGATCCCCAAAGAGGGTATCACAGCTCTGGCTCGGGGAGCAGCTAGGTCTGGGATCCCAGAAGGGCCACAGCTCTTCTCTCCTTCTCATCACCTGCAATGTGAGCAGGGAGTCAAGTTTCAGCACTGTTTGTGTTACAGCTCTTTCAGTCCTGCCATTCCATGTGTCTTGAGTTCTTGTCCTGTATCCAGGAAGAAGGAGGTATTTGGACACCTGGAGGGTAAGCAAGGTGGAGAGGAGCTTTATTGAGTGACAGAACAGCTTTTGGGAGACCTGAAGTTGGTAGGTGCTTTCTGTAGGTCATTCCAATGAGTGTCTAGCTCTCAGCAGAGAGGAGACCTGCAGTGGATAGCTCCTATCTGCAGGCAGGTCATCCTGACAAGTCGAGGAGACCTGAGATGGGTAGCTCTTCCCACAGCTGGTAGTCCTGATGTCTGTGTGAGTCTGGCTGGGTCTGGGTTTTTATGGGCTCAGAAAGGAGTAAGTGCATGCTGATTGGTCCGTGGGTGGCCATGGGTGGGCCTGGAAAAAGCACTGTAAGTCCTCACTCTGGGCCGCAGGCTCCACCCAGAACTGACAACGTGGCCCCCAGGCTTCAGGTCATCCCTGGCTTGAAGGCGGGGCTTCACCTGCCTTTTTCTGCCCAGGAGCCTGTCTGCCTCCTGCCACTATCAACATGGCAACCACAGTGCCCAGGCTGTTCATGCCAAGGGGTGCCTGCAGGCCCATGCTGAGCCACCCTCAGAGCTCCTTCAGCCTCCCTCCCATGCTCGTTGGCACCCAGAGTTTGGAGGGGGCCAAGGAGGCAGGGGCCTGGCATATCACACATGTGGTCAGGTCATGACAGCACCAGTCTCAGTTAAAACATTACTCCATCCCCAAGCAGGTGCTGGGGGTGGGGAGAGGCCAGGCAACTGGAGCAGGCACTTTCAAGTGTGTTGGAGCAAGGGGCTTCCTGGGTCCCTGAGTGTGCAGAGATGCTGGGATCTGCAGCCCCAGCTGGGTGGCTGTGGCTGTGCCTGAAAGCACGGCACTCCTGCCCTACTGACTCGGTAGGGGGCAGGGCTCCTGCCTGTTCCTGGCCCCTGATGGCTCCACGGAGTGCACAGCCCCAGTGGTGCCTCCCCTGCTGCAGCCAGCGTGTTTGCAGCAGCTACTCCAGATGGACCACCGCTGCCATCAGAAGCATGATATAGTAAACACATACACCAGTAACATAATTGTTTATTATCATTATGAAGTAATGATATCAAGTATGTACTGTACATAATTGTAATGTGCTAAACTTTTGTACAACTGGCAGCACAGGTTTGTTTACATTAACATTACCACAAGCACATGAGTAATGGATTGCACTATGACTTTACATTAGCTACAATGTCATAAGCAATATGAGTTTTTCAGCTCTATTATAATCCGATGGGGTCACTGATGTATATGCAGTCCATTGTTGACTAAAATGTCATTATGCAATGCATGACTGTATGTCCACAATGAAATCAATACATTAAGTGCATTTGGGTATTACTGATACTGTTCTTAAAAAATTATATATGGGGCTTCCCTTGACACATAACACAATTTTAGATGAACCTCTTCTGTAATTAGTATGTGCACAAAGAATTCAATTACTTAACATGAGTTTACAAAAACTATTCAACATTTTTATAACAACAACAAATCAGTTTAAGTTTATGTAGCAATAAGCCAAAGTCATAGAATGGCTCTTTCTGGTAATCTTTCAGGTTATGTCAAATGTTTCTGTAAAACAAGGAGACAGATGTTTGAGTGATACATAAAACCAGTTACGTGACTTTGTAGACAACCTTCAGTGTTTTCCGTTACATTTCTTACTATCATGCCTTGAGGAGGGACCAATACTGGGAGTCTTACATTCAAAACGTGTAGGATTCACAGTCTATTGTAAATTTAGAGCAGTGGTCAATGCTCATTGCCACATATAAAGTTGTCATAATTTTAGCTGAATGCTTTGCTTGTTAAAGATGGTCACACTGGTGGTAGCTCTTATTGCTAAATTTAATTTTACAGTGGCCGTTAAGTGAACAAATGACTCATTAGCAAAGGACCAATTTATAACATTATTAGGGGAGAAATGAGAAATAGTATTGAGTATTTTCTAAATTTGAATCTTAAATCTGAAGATCAAATGCAGTTCTTGGGTGTCTTTGGGTAAACAAGAGTTACTTCAAGGTGGTCTAGGAGAATACCTTTTGTGATTTAGAAAAATACATCTGACCTTCATATTTCACTTTTTCCCATTCGCTAGACTAAAATGCATGGCACCTAATTAGCATATAAGATTCAGTAAAAAAATTCCACTATAATATCAAAAAAGGAATCAGTAAGTTTTCCCACAAGTGGTTTTTTTTACATCCTCTAACTCATGCATGTCATTTTGGGTGACAGCTGTGCATTCAGAATTGAGAAAACAATAACAAAGCTTAATGACATTTGTAAATTTTATAATAAAAGCTCTTCAAGCAGCCAAACTCATTTTGCAGTCATTTAAAACTCTCTTGCAGAAGGGACTTGATTGTGAATAAGTAACATTTTCTTTCTCTTAATCAGACAGGAAATTTAGCAGATTTTTCTCTATATGAATTGTTAAAAATTTCTTACAGTTGAGTGTAGTGGAATGAATAACAGTCCCTCAATATGTCCATGTCCTAATCCCTGGAATCTGTGACTATGTTACTTTACATGGAAAAAGGAACTTCACAAATGTGATTATGTTAAGGATCTTCCATGGGTATACTATCCTGGATTATGTAGGTGGGTCCTATGTAGTTATGAGGGTCTTTATAAGAGGGATGCAGCAATATCAGGGTAAGTAGTAGGAGATGTTCCAAAGGAATGCAGGTGGCTTCTAGAAGCTGGAAAAGCCAAGTAAATGGATTCAACCCCAGAGACTTCAGAAGGATCCAGCTCTGCAGACACCTTGATTAAAGCCACATAAGACTCATTCTGGATTGCTGCTCTCCAGAACTGGAAGCAGATAAATTGTGTTGTTTCAAGCTACTAAGTTTATGGTAATTTATTACAGCAGCAATAGGAAACTAATATACTGAATCAGTGCTATGGTACATATGTGGAAATTGTTGCACCATTTGGTGTGCATGTGTGAAAAACTGAGGGTAAGGCCAATTAATTTTATAATAATTATTTGTTTATGTTATCAATCACCTTAAGAGTAGAGCTTCTTTCCTGAGAGCTGAAATGATGCCAACTTGACTGTTTAACTCATACATTCAACAAATTTTTTTTCTGCTTGGTAAACAAAACAGATGTGACTCATCCTTTTATACAAAATAGTGGGGAAGATGATAGGCATTAAGAGAAAATTTCACATTAATTTATTATATTTTATATAGTATAAGATGCTATAAGTGTTCAAAATGGCAAATTGATTTAGCCAGCGATACCAGAAAATGCTTTCTTGAAGAAATATTGTTTAGCCGAGACATATAAAATCAGTAGGAGCCAACAGAGCTTTTTGGCCATCTAAAATTTTAAATAACATTAAGAGATTTGAGAAGGGATTCATGGCTTTTAAAAAAATATCTGGGGCACATGTAATCCCAGCACTTTGGGAGGCCAAGGTGGGCAGATCACTTGAGGTCAGGAGTTCAAGACCAGACTTGCCAACATGGTGAATCCTTGTCTCTACTAAAAATACAAAAATTAGCTGGGCGTGGTAGTGCAAACTTGTAATCCCAGCTACTTGGGAGGCCAAGACAGGAAAATCGCTTGAACCTGGGAGGCAGAGGTTGCAGTCAGCCGTAATTGCAATACTGCACTCCAGCCTGGGCAACAAGTGAGACTGTCTCAAAATAAATAAAATAAAAATCAAATCTGGGGCAATGTGAGAATGGATTGGAAGGAAAAAGAAGATCTATAGGAGCATCAGTTATGAGTGCTTTAATCAGTCTAAGAACATGATAATATTGTTTTGACGAGGATGGTATGAATGGGAATAGAAGATTGAAGGGAAATTTAAGAACTAGAATTGACAGACAGGGGAAGAGGGTGGAATGTGAAGCATATGCAACACATATAGCCCTAAGTTAAGCAGTAAAGAAAGGTGTTAACATCTCACTTATTCTGTCACATTTCATCTGTTATGTATAAATACAAATGCAAAGTTTTAAACAGAGTATAAATAAAAAGAGCCAGTACCTGGAAAATTCAAGTTTCTTATTGCTGAAGTGTAAGAAGGAATTGTAGAATTGGAGATGGGACAGAAGCTACTTCATGAGGGACCTTGCTTGCCATGACAAAGAACTTGGACCTGATCCTATGGCATGGCACACCACACAGTGGTTTGTAAGCAGGAAAGATTTGTGCTTTAGAAGAACTCTCATGGCAATGAAAAAAGACTAGAGGCCTTATTGTAAACAGGAAAGGGGGAGATGTAGAGGCACTGTGTATGAGTAAGGAGAAGTACTGTAGGCTTGTGCCTTCAAGGAGTTCAGCAGGGATGGCTGAGGTCTTTCCAAAATCTCAGGGTATGGGGTGAGGCCAGAAAGCCTGAAGCATTCAAGAGATATCTAACAGGAGAGATGGTGATGGGGTGATAAGATGAAAAAGAAGGAAAAACCTACAGTTGCTTAGATAGGACCTTCCAAATGCCCATCTTGAGTATGGACAATTTGGGTCCATTTTGTCCAACTTGGATCAGGAGAGTGGCACCATCGACTAAGGTAGATAATATAGGAAAATTGGATGGTGTAGAAAGGAGATCAAGAGTGAGAATAATAAGCTAGCTATTATACAACACCCTTTAACTTAAATAGTTTCATAAAGAAAATACGTCATCAGCAATGTCTATTGGTAGCATATCTCAGAGTGAAGATGTAAAACTATAGCTTTGAAAATGAAGCATGATTTCAATGTAGATTTCTATTGTATAATGTCTTTAATGTTTGATTATGAATTCATAGATGTATTTCTCATAAAATTTCTATAATTTCTCAGTGGTTATAAGGAGCTTTGATCCTATTTGAAACCTTATTTTATGAGTTATTACTCATTAATACCTGGAACCGGTGGTGTGTTGGAACTGATTGATGCCAGCCCATACCAGATGATTGTTAAACATTCAGAAAGTTTATTAATAACACAGTCAGTAAATGTTAAACTACGTAAACTTATGGCTAAATTAACTATATTAAAAACACAGTAACAAATATTTAAAACTTCACTTCCTAATTATTTTACCACATTTTATGATAGCTGAGCTCTTGGGGTTATTTGCAATTATTGTATCTACATGGTGGAAATATTACATAGTGATGTGCTATTGAATATCTCTTCCCAACTCCATTTTCAATGATACCACTTTGATAGCTTGAAATCAATCATGGTAGGAGTACTTCAGTCATGGTAGTGGTATCAAAGGATACCACTTTGATAGCTTGAAATCAGTCATGGTAGGAGTATTTGTAGCAAATGCTACAAATGAGGACTTGACTTACTGTTTTATTCATTGTGTAAAATTAAGAGAATGATAGAGAAAAGATAAATAGGGCATATTAAATTCAAAAACATGTATGTCCGTAGCCATTACATTGCAAATAGCAAAAGGATGGGCGACATCCTGCCAATATTTGAAAATTATTATCTGATTTGACAGATGATTTGCACATGTTGCTGTTGAATGAGCAAAGCTTCAACATATGTCTTTGTTTCACTTTCATCATAAATATTAATGGAAATCTTTTCATAAAGATCGACCAGCTTTCATGCCAGAACTATACTCATTCATCACTTGCAACCAAAGTTTGGCTACTGATGTAAGAGTTTGGCAAAAATCAATGAAAATATTCTGTGAGAACCAATTGCCTCTATGTGTGTACCTATACAAATTGTATGTATATTTTATTATTTGTAAGTTAATATGCATCCTTCTACCAGTAAAATTTATAATAAATTATATACCATATATGTGTGTGTGTGTGTGTCTGTGTACATACACAAATACAGACACACACATACACACACTTCTTTTTTTTCCCCAGAGAGCTTATTAAACATTTACCAGCAAACCACTCTGCCTGGAAGTCTATCTATGAAAGATATTTAAAGTACCATTATGCAGTTTTAAACAATTCCAAGAGTCCTAATTCTCTTTTCTATTGATTCTAAGCCTTGTATTATTGGTTTGAGGTTCTCCAGAAAAGACATGATCTAGATTCACCTATCCTGGACACTCTCTCAAGAGGAAAGAAGTTTTCCTACTAGATAGCCCTAATCTTAAATTCTGCCTAGATCTACTGTGAGAAACAGAGGAAGAGGTATGAACAGAAATATTATAATCACCAGGACTCATGCCCCCTGTTGCTGGGGCCCCCAGGAATTATGGGTAATGTAAAATACAGCAAAGACTGAAGGCATCTAGAAGACCCATAACAAAGAGCTTGGACCTGATCCTACAGCATGGCACACCACACAATGGTTTGTAAGCAGGAAAGATTTGTGCCTTAGAACTCTCATGGCAATGAAGCATGAGCAGCTGGCATAGGGTTTTCCTCAAGTCAGACTGAGGAGGCAATTCAGCCTTGTTGGAGGCTCCAGAAATTACACAGTTAATTAGGAAATGTTGCTACTTTTTCCTTTAACTTTCGTAGACATTTAAGCTTTAAGATTGATACTGGGATGAACTGCTTACCTTCTTTAAGAAGAGCTGAGGAAAGTCTGCCTCTTAGAGAAAGAATGCTAGGTGAGGTGGAGCTTGGATGTGATCCTGCATAATTCTGAGATTTCTCCTTCCTTCTCTTAGAAAATGTCCTAATAAGAAGATAAAGTGATCAAATAAGAGGATTACTTGGCAGAGATACGAGAGAACTGGGTTCCTGACCCCACTTAGTAATTTACTAAGTCTCTCAGTATCATGGTTCCTTGTCTGTATAACTAGTAACCTTTACAGAGAGCTTCTCTTCCAATGTTGATATTCTTTATTTCTAAGGATATATCTTTCAAACAATTTCTCTTACAGTTTTCTCAAAATTAATTAAATAGTATTTTCTCAGTGATAAAGTGAGTATCCTGAGAATTGAAGAGATGGAAAATACAAGCAATTATGTCTCCCATAATAAATGGGTAGAAATGCCCAAGAATCAAAACCCTGGGCTGCTCCAACCTGGAGAGATGTCTGATGGTGACATGAAAAGATGCACCTTTTAGGAAAAATCTCAGCCTGAAATTTATTCTCTTGCCAAAATTCAGAGCAACTACGTTGTTTAACACATAATTACACAGGAATTTCTTTTTATGTCATTTTGACTATTTCATTTTACTTTTGGACGGGCTGCCCAGTTGGAGTGCAGCATAGTTGTCCATGCATGATTACTAATAACATCATTATCCTGCTATGTAATATGGTTTGTTTACTTATGTCTGAGATGTGAAGTTTATTTATAAAACGTTTTATTGTTAAAAGTGGTTTTTGCATCTTCTAATCATGAGTACAAAAATGTATATTTTTTATGACACAAATCTCAAAATTTTAGACAGATATAATAACTACAATTTATTAAGCATATTTATACAACAGAATCTGCAGTAGGAATTTTATATATTTATTTCATTTAAGTTTTACAATAAGCTGGGTAGGTATTATCAGTTTGCTGAAAAAGTGTCTGAATTCCAGGACGTAGGTTAATCACCTAAGGCTTCACATCTAGTATATGGTGGGGGTGAGAGGCCCACAAATATCAAGTTCAACGTAACTATTCAGTGCTTCAAATCCTTGTATTATGTGGATCTCTATCTTCATTTTAATGTCTGTCGGTATATCATTGTAAAGATGTATCATAATTAATTTTATTTTAATATTTTTATTATACAAAATTAATTTTATTTATTAATTTCATCATTTCACCTTTTCTAATTTTGTTAGTGTCAACAATGTTGCAATTAATATATTTGTATACTTATATTTAGTTCTTCAGATGAAAATGTAGAAATGAGTTCAATTTATCAATAAATGTACTCATTAAAAATTTGAAATATATCATTATATTGCCCTGCAGAACATTTCTACTGGGAATATATGAGGGTGCCTATTTTCTTTCTTTCTTTATTTTTTTATTATACTTTAAGTTCTAGGGTACATGTGCATAAAGTGCAGGTTTGTTACATATGTATACTTGTGCCATGTTGGTGTGCTGCACCCATCAACTCATCAGCACCCATCAAGTCATTATTTATATCATGTATAACTCCCAATGCAATCCCTCCCCTCTCCCCCCTCCCCATGATAGGCCCCGGTGTGTGATGTTCCCCTTCCCAAGTCCAAGTGATCTCATTCTTTAGTTCCCACCTATGAGTGAGAACATGCGGTGTTTGGTTTTCTGTTCTTGTGACAGTTTGCTAAGAATGATGGTTTCCAGCTGCATCCATGTCCCTACAAAGGACGCCAACTCATCCTTTTTTATGGCTGCATAGTATTCCATGGTGTATATATGCCACATTTTCTTAATCCAGTCTGTCACAGATGGACATTGGGGTTGATTCCAAGTCTTTGCTATTGTGAATAGTGCCGCAATAAACATACGTGTGCATGTGTCTTTGTAGTAGAATAATTTATAATCCTTTGGGTATATACCCAGTAGTGGGATGGCTGGGTCATATGGTACATCTAGTTCTAGATCCTTGAGGAATTGCCATACTGTTTTCCATAATGGTTGNGG
>NW_016804514.1:72320-108598 GCF_001698545.2 Rhinopithecus bieti
ATAAATTAATCTCTTCCGTATCATGTAGAATGTAAATACTTTTTACAGCTTCTCATTTAAATATGAAATTTGTTTGTACTTTTTTCTTCCTTGCAGACATTTTACATATTTATGAATTTTAAAAATCAATCTTTTACTTTATAGATTCTGTCTCTGTGATCATGATTAAAAATGTCTTTCTTACTCCAACAGTGTAAAATTATTCAACTACATTTTCTTTTAGAACTTTGTATGAGTTTTCTTTGTTGCCATAACAAATTACCACACGTTTAGTGGCTTTAAACAACATCCACTTATGGCCGGGCGCGGTGGCTCATGCCTGTAATCCCAGCACTTTGAGAGACCCAGGTGGGTGGATTACCTGAGGTCAGGAGTTGGAGACCAGCCTGACTAATGTGGGAAAACCTCGTCTCTACTAAAATTACAGCAATTCGCCAGGCCTGGTAGCCGGCGCCTGTAATCCCAGCTACTCCAGAGGCTGAGGCGGGAGAATGGCTTGAACCGGGGAGGCAGAGGTTGCAGTGAGCTGAGATCGCCCCACTGCACTGCAGTGTGGGAAACGAGGGCGAAACTCCCTCAAACAAAAAAAACAATATCCACTTATCTTCTCACCTCCGTTAAGTCAGAGGTCTGGGTATAGTGTGGCTCAGCCGGTCCTCTGCTTAGGATCCCACAAGGCTGAAATCACGGTGTGGAAGGCTACATTTCTTTTTGGAGAATCAGCCTCCACGCTCTTTCAGGTTGTGGCCTTATTCAGTTTCTTGTGCTCGTAGGACTAAGGCTCCTTTGCTGGAGGTTGGAAGGTCCTGGTTTGGCTCCTACTGCAGTCTGTAGTCTTCTGTGAGGCTTTCCATTTGACCTCCCTCAAGCAGCAGCAGTTCTAGTTCCTCTCATGCTTTATGTGCTGTTGATTTATATATACTATCTAATTTAATATTTACAGCAACTTTATGGGCTGGTTAAATAACTTGTCCAGGGTCTTATAGCCAGTAAGGGAGGAGATAAGACTTGACAGCTCACATCTCTTCTCATTTTACTTCTTCATAAGATATAAACCAAAGCTGTCAGGGCTGTCTATTGATTACATAATTAGGGGTATCATGGAAGATTTGTGAGAAGTCTACATTTAAAAGCATTATTTTAAAAATGGTTATGGAACTTTCCTTTTACCCATTCGTGTCTCTTTTTTTTTTTCTTTTGTAGTTGAGAAGTACTCATATAGTAAACAACTATTATTTGTTATGTGTCCTCACCCTACCCCCTTTGTAAGGTAAGATGTTCATGATTATAAACACAAGTTTATGATCTCACAATATAGTATAATAAACTGAGAGTTCACTGTTCAATCCAACAATGAAAATGCCTTTTTTTTTTTTTTTTTTTTAACCCTGGTGACAATAAAGTGCCTCAAAAGTGATTAGTTTCTGTGGAAGAAAAGCATGGCAGAAAGTGGTAATCTCAGGAAGAGCTTTCGCTTTTACTTAGGGAGTAGGTACATCACATCAGAGATGGCATAATTTACCTCCTTGGAGTGGATGAACATAAGCATCTGTTATATATGGTATTCTAAGAAGATACTAAATTCCCTTTTGATAGCTCTCTTTCTTTCAATGCAAATACCTGACATATTTAAATGATACAAGAGTCTTTTGAATCGTTTTATAAGTTCATTGCCTATTGATTTGATAATAAGGGTCACTAATATATGATGCCATTCCTGGAATTGTAAATGGAAGGAACTCAATGAAATTAATTTTAGAAGTTAATGTAAAAAAATTCTCTTTATTAAAAGACTAGAATGCTTTTTTCTATCAAATAATAATAAAACACATAGAATTGATTCTATTACCATTTTTGCTTTGTTTTCAGGGAAAGGTCAGAATTAAATCTGAAGCTAAGTCAGGGTTACTGCATTCGATTTGATGGTTATCATGTTTCTGTCTACCTGTGTTTAAGGGCTTGGAGTTCTATATGTATGCTTTTTAACAGCCTTATACTAAATAAGTATTTTTTTTGGTAAGCCAACTCAAATCTGATTTGACAATCAGGAAGAAAGATGTAAGTTAAATATTGTAAGATATCTTCTTCCTCCATTGTTGGGATTTCCTAGACTACCAAAGGCCAGCATTTTCATATTTAGATTTCTTATTTTTTGGAATTAAACAGAAGGAAAAACTCTCAGGATGGGTGCCATAAAATTCAATTACCTAACAAGAATTTCAGCAGGATATGAAAGCAGCTCAGACTGTTGAAATTTCTTAGTGGAGTGTAACTATCTGCGTGCTTATAATAGAGAATGAATCTTTAGCAGAGGTTTTTTTTTTTTTCTTTTTTTTTTTGAAAACCTTCCTTCTATACCATCTCACCCCTACCAAATAGATTCAAGAAACAACTAAAACACAAATAAGGGAGCAAGCAACATATGCAGCATCCAGAATTCCATCTTTCTCATTGTGTCCTTGCTATGGTTGACAGAGATGAACAGGCCTTTGTCTAGACTTCTTTAATTGCTGCAATAATTCCAGCCACATCTCCCTAATTACATGCCTAAGTCACTGATACAGGTCACTCTGGGGACTCAAAAATCCCCTACACATAAGAACACTGATTCCCTGCCAGGCATTCATAATTCTGACTTAGTAGAACAGGAGAAGCTATCACCTGAATGATCATTAAGCCTTTATCTTGGAAGTAAATTCAGTACATCAGAAATTGGTAGCATACTATAAACTATTGAAATATATGTAAAACAGTAAACATTTATTTATGGATCTATGAGTATCATAAAGGCCATTGTCTTTTTGGTCTTTAAAGAAACGTATTATGAGTTTCAAAGCATTTCTTTAAATAACCGGGACTGTGAGATTTTACCTGGACTATTTGACAGACTTGACACACCTTTTCCAGAAACAAGTCATATCTTCTTGGTGTTCAGTTTGGTTAGAGCTCCTGCAGTCTGTCAGCTACCTTTGTGGAAAAGGAGTCTATCTTTGGAAAGGAGTCAGTAAACCTCAGATCTTAATTGTTTTCCCTGCCAAAAAAGCAGAATTCTGTTGAAGTTTTGACAGCTGTGCCTTGTCATGGAGAAAAGTCTTCTACAAGAAAACAAAGGAGCATTTATCTCTATCATACATTATGCTGTAATAATGTGCATAATCCGTCTATCATTTTAAAAACAGTGTACATAGTTTTAAATAACTCTACCAAGAAACAGCATATCAAAGAGCTTTTCTCCTTATTTTGGCTTTTAAAATCAGGAAAATATTTTTGCTTAGGGGAAAAGAGAAGATAATTATAGATGGATCAATTTCAAGTATGTTGGGGCAGATTTACAAAGAATACTTTTCTCAGTTTTTGCAGAAGCTTGTTTCTATAGCTGACACAGCTGGAATTTAGGCATTTGTGTCATTTCTATAGTCATTTAAAATAAAAACTCTATTCTGTTATGTAATTATAGCTTCAGATTAAAGTCCAGATATTCCTCGTACAGGTGTTCATGACTCCTGACTTCAGAACTAAGAATTTTTTATTTTGACAAGATGACTTTCTGAAAAGACTGACCACAACTCAAACTCTGTCTCTTCTCTTGATATAATATTGGGGAGAATAAACAGGAGTCTTTTGGAAAATTAGTACAGCAGGGATGCATTCTTCTCCAGAAGGCCAGCTGTGCCAGTCATATTATATGATGATCTTCTACAAGTAAATTAAATCTAACTTCGAATGGCAAGAAATGCAAACTCAGTTATTATCAAGTCTTCCTTTTTCCCCCCATCCGACTCATGTGAGAATTTATCAGAGTTCTTAGTTTCACAATGGAAGAAGACCCTCTGTGCTTCAGACTGTGAACCCATAAAATCTGAGGCACTTCTCAGTTAATTTAGAAAGTTTATTTTGCTAAGGTTGAGGACATGCCCATGACACAGTGTCAGGAAGTCGTGAGGACATGTGCCCAGGTGGTTGGGGCACAGCTTGATTTTATACATTTTATGGAGACATGAGACACCAGCCAGTATACATAAGAAGTACATTGGTTCCATCTGGAAAGGCAGGACAACTTGAAGCAAAGGCAGGAAGACTCAAAGCGGGAAGGGAGCTTCAGGTCACAGATAGTTGAGACACCAAGGGTTGCATTCTTTTGAGTTTCTGATTAGCCTTTCCAAAGAAGGCAATCAAATATGCATCTACCTCAGTGAGCAGAGGGGTGACTTTGAATAGAATGGGAGGCAGGTTTGCCCTAAGCAGTTTCCAGCTGGAGTTTTCCTTAGTGAATTTGGAGGCCCAAGGTATTTTCCTTTCAGAAGACTATATATGTCACTACCGATTGTCCAAGTTTTCATCATTCCTTGATAGTGAGAGGCTCTGATATGCCAAGGAATGAGTAGGTATGTTTGTCAGGGCTGAGCATCCCAGGACCTCCTCCTAGCCATCACTATAGTACCTAAGGGATACACAACAATTTCTTTCCCTCTGAGTACTTGTCACCCAAGGACCCCAAGTGGGAATGAAATGATGGCTTTCTCATCTCAGGGAACCCGCAATTCTCCATCACTTTCCCAATTATGGGAAAGCTCCAGTGCTCTCATTACTTCCTGTCTTTCTCCTTTTTACTACCTCAGAAAGTACTTAGCAGGATGTCCTTATTAGGCTTACCTTTTGAAACAAAGAACTCCACCCCTCCCCCCACTGGCCTGGACTCTTCTGCTTTTCCACCTGTAGCACGAGCTAGTAGGTAAGGCTACATGAAGGAAGAACTTATTTCTTAGGGAAAATGAGAAGGGAAAGACACACAAGAGAAAAACACAAATTAATACCTCCAAAAGTCCTCTCTCTGTGAATTTCGGCAGGTTTTTAAGCTCTATATACTTTGTTTTTTTATCTATAAAATAGAACAATCATTGTACTCACTAACACATTCACATAGTGATGATTAATATTCTCTGATTTTTGAGAGACTAGGGCATCGTGTAGAGGAGCATCACCTCTTAAACCAGACTCTTTGAGTTCATATCCCTGAGCTATTTGAATTTGGGATACTGGTTGCAGTTTAAGTTTCCATGTCTGTGTAATGGGGATAAAAAAATGAACAATCCGATATGGCTTGGCTCTGTATCCCTACCCAAATCTCATCTTGAATTGTTACAATCCTCACATGTCAAAAGCAGGACCAGGGGGAGATAATTGAATCATTAGGAGGCGGTTTCCCTCATGCTGGTCTCATAATTGAATCATTAGGGGCGGTTTCCCCCATGCTGTTCTCGTGATAGTCAGTGAGTTCTCATGAGATCTGATGGTTTTATGAGGGGCTTCCCCCTTCGCTCAGCACCCATTCTCTCTCCTGCCATCCTGTGAAGAGGTGTCTTCCGCCATGATTGTAATTTTCCTGGGGCCTCCCCAGCCATGCGAAACTGTGAGTCAATTAAACTTCTTTCTGTTATAAATGACCCAGTCTCGGCTGTTTCTTCATAGCAGCATGAGAACGGACTAACACACAACATCATAGATTTTTGTGGTGTAAAGTGCTTTGGAGAGTACCTTGTGCAAAGGAAGAGCTTCATAAATGGTATTAACTTTTTAAATCATCTTGCTGCACTAGTGCTAATGATTTTAAGCCATATGTGGTGCTTCTCAAACCAGCCCTGTGCAGATCAGTCTGTCAAGATTAAGCTCTGGGCAATTTTGTGACGATTTTGTATCTCTTTTTAATGTTTTCAAATGAATTTCTCATGGAAATTCATCTTTTAATTAGAATAATGCAAACTACATGTTTACATTGTTTGAATCTTTTTAACTCTAAGCTAAATAATATTGTGCACATAGAGGTTGCTGAATTCTGAAAATACTGATGACTATTACTGTGTATACACCCAAAGGAACATAAATCATTCTTTTTTTTTTTTTTTTTTTTTTTTTTGAGACGGAGTCTCGCTCTGTCGCCCAGGCTGGAGTGCGGTGGCCGGATCTCAGCTCACTGCAAGCTCCGCCTCCCGGGTTTACGCCATTCTCCTGCCTCAGCCTCCCGAGTAGCTGGGACTACAGGCGCCGGCCTCGTCGCCCGGCTAGTTTTTTGTATTCTTTAGTAGAGACGGGGTTTCACCGTATTAGCCAGGGTGGTCTCGATCTCTTGACCTTGTGATCCGCCCGTCTCGGCCTCCCAAAGTGCTGGGATTACAGGCTTGAGCCACCGCGCCCGGCAGGAACATAAATCATTCTATCATAAAGACATGTGTATGTGCATTGCAGCGCTGTTCACAATAGCAAAGACATGGAATCAACCTAAATGCCCGTCAGTGCTAAATTGGATAAAGAAAATGTGGTACATACACACCGTAGAATGCTATGTAGCTAAAATAAGGAATGAGATCATGTTCTTTGTGGAACATGGATGGAGCTGGAGGCCATTATCTTTACCAAACTAAGGCAGGAACAGAAAACCAAATACTGAATGTTTTCACTTATAAGTGGAAGCGAAATGGACACATAGAGGGGAACACATACACTGGGGCCTATCGGTGGGAGGGAGAGGATCAGTAACAATAACTAATTGGTGTTAGGCTTAATACCTGGATGATGAAATAATCTGTACCACAAACCCCCATGACACATGTTTACTTATGTAAAAAACCTGCACATGTACCCCTGAACGTAAAAGTTAAAAAAAAATCAGAAAACAGTACTACAAATACAGAATATATGCCTATGAAATATAAAAATAAAAATATTTTCTGAACAAATCAATGATTTTGAGACAGCAAAAAAAAAAAGCTGATGACTAATGTAAAAAGTAGAAGCAGAGAATTACCATAGCAAATAAAGGCAGCATAGAAAATCAAAGAAAAGTGATTTCAGAAAGTCAAATCCAGAAAATCTAAATTTTTTAAGGATTAGAAAATTCTTATAACATCAACAGATTATTAGGATCTACAATAATGATCAAGACATTTTAAATTATTTTAATCTTTGCTACCATGACTCATTAAGTTCAGAAGACATCTAAAACAAATTGGATTATTATTCTTTGTCCATCTAATAGGAATATAATAAAACATGTTTATATATATATATATATGTATATAATATTATGTCTGTATCTCCTTGATATGAGATCAGTGGGTAGATTCTAAAAATCTCGATCTACCTTCTGACCTTACACCACATAGATAACTTGATATATTTGATATATGACCAGTATGCAGTTAAGCCCTCAATTAACATTGATGGTAGCTTCTTGGGAATTGTGACTTTAAGTGAAACAATTAATAACAAAACCAATTTTACCACAGGCTAACTGATATAAGCAAAAGTTGAGTTCCTATGGCATATTTCTGGTCACAAAAACATCACCAAACTTCAAAATAAAGACCCAAAATTCTTCTACTATTAAGCATTGAAATACATGTAAACTTTACCTGCATTGAAAGACAATACAAACAAGTAACATGATCATTTACCCAATTTTTCATGAATCAGTGAGTGAGAGTGATTGTGGTGGTGAATTAAATCAGGAAATAAATGTTTGAAAAGTGAAAATCGTAGGGAGCACTTCCTCCCACCTTGAAGTTCTAAAACAATCACAAATGTGGTAGGTTCTCTGAGCACTTTCCTACTCCATCGTTTTAGTGTCATGCATTTGTATGATTATTGTCTCCTTTACAGATTTTTATTTTACAATGATTTGAACTCATTCATTTTCCAACCTGCTTATTCCAGTTCAGGATTACAGATGGCTGGAGCCTATCCCATGGACTCAGGGTGGAAGGTGGGAACCAGCCCTGGACAGGATGCCATCTCATCACAGGGTGCACTCACACACACCCACATTCACTCATTCTGCGCCAGTTAACCCAATGTGCACATCTTTGGGCTGTGGGAGGAAACTGAAGCACTCAGAGTAAACCTACACAGACATGGTGAGGATGTGCAAACCACACAGACAGTGGCTCTGACAGGGAAGCAATTATTATTTTTTCATCAGTGTTACAAACAACATTGAAGGAAATGATGTTATTAGAGAACCTGCTGTATGTCTATATCTACAGCTGTCTGTGTAATCTTTATCCATATCTAGCGCTATATATAATCTCAATAAAACACATTTTTATTGTTATGCATATTTGATTAACAAAGAATGATGAATCAATTTGTTTTAGAAGTCTTCTGAACTTGAGAATATGTATCGTAGTAACAAAGATTAAAATAATTTGAATTGTCCTGAGCTTTTGCCCTCTCTTATTGATTAAAAACTTCACTCTACCAGCACTTCCAACAACAGCAGCAAGTAAGTCAGGGTCATGGATACAGTTGAATAAATTCTGGAGATGATTTACTAAATTTAATGAAGGATATGTCTAAGTGAGATCAGATTTGAGTTTTATATATATATATTTTTGTTGATATGTAATAATTGCACATGTTTATGGTGTACATGTGGCATATGATACATGCATACAATGTGTAATGATCTAATCAGGGTAATTAAGATATTCATTACCTCAAACATTTATAATTTCTTTGTGTGAGGAACATTCCAAATCTTCTCTTCTGGCTATTTTGAAATGTACTACAAATTCTTGTTAACTGTAGTCACCTTACTATACTATTGAACACTAGAACTTATTCCTTCTAACTGCATTTTTGCACCCATTAACTAACCTCTCTTCATTATCCTCTTCATTCTATGTTTCCCGGTCTCTGGTAAGTGTCATTCTAGTCTCTACATCCATGAGATCCACTTAATTCTTTAGCTCCCACAAGAGTAAGAACATGCAATATTTGTCTTTCTGAGCCTGGTTTATTTCGCTTATGACCTTATTTCACTATGACCTTGATTTCCATCCATGTCACTGCAAATGACAAAATTTTATTTTATGGCTGAATAATAATCCATTGTGTGTGTGTGTGTGTGTATATATATATACATATATACACCACATTTTTCTTTATCCATTCATTTATGGGCATTTAGGTTGATTCCATATTTTGGCTATTGTAAATAGTGCTTCCATGAAGATGATAGTTATCATTTTTCCAAAACAAATACTAGATTTGATAACATTTAAAATGCGAATTTTTAGAGAATTATTTATTTATTTTTAAAATTTCAATAGATTTTGAAGAACACGTGGTATTTGGTTACATGTATAAGTTCTTTAGTGGTGATTTCTGAGGTTTGGTTCACCCATCACCCAAGCAGTGTACACTGCACTTAATGGATAGTTTTTCATTCCTCACCCATTTCCCACCCTTTCCCCTGAATCCCTGAAGTCCATTGTATCAGTCTTATGATTTGCATCCTTGTAGCTTAGCTCCCACTTACAAGTGAAAACCTTGGACGTTTGGTTTTCCATTCCTGAATTACTTCACTTAGAATAATGGTCTCCAACTCCATCCATGTTTCTGTGAATGCCATTATTTCATTCCTTTTTTATGTATGAATAGTATTCCATAGTATATATGTAGCACATTTTCTTTATGCACTCATTGACTGATGGGGATTTGGACTGATTTCATGTTTTTTCAGTCGTGAATTGTGCTGCTATAAACATGCATATGCAAGTATCTTTTTTTGTATAATAACTTCTTTTCCTCTAGGTACATACACAGTAGTGGGATTGCTGGATCAAATGGTAGGTCCACTTTTAGTTCTTTAAGGAATCTCTACATTGTTTTCCATAGTGGTTGTACTAGTTTACATTCCCACCAGCAGTGTAGAAGTGTTCCCTTTTCATCACACCCCTGCCAACATCTATTATTTTTTGGTTTTTTGATTATAGTAATTCTTGCAGGAATAAGGTAGCATTGCATCGTGATTTTGATTTGCATTTCCCTGATAATTAGTTGTTTTGAACATCTTTTCATATGTTTGTTAGCCATTTGTATATCTTCTTTTGAGAACTGTCTATCCATGTCCTTAGCCCACTTTTTGATGAAATTGGTTTTTTCTTGCTGATTTGTTTGACTTCCTTTTAGATTCTGGATATTAGTCCTTTGTTGAATGTATAGATAGTAAAGATTTTCTCCAACTCTGGGTTGTCTGTATACTCTGCTGATTATTTCTTTTGCTATTCAGAAGCCTTTTAGTTAAATTAAGTCCCATCTATTTATCTTTGTTTTTGTTGCATTTGCTTTTGGGTTCTTGGTCATGAAGTCTTTGCCTAAGTCAGTATCTAGAAGGGTTTTCCAATGTTATCTTCTAGAATTTTTATGGTCTCAGGTCTTAGATTTAAGTCTTTGAACTATCTTGAATTGATTTTTATATAAGATGAGAGATGAAGGATTCAGTTTCATTCATCTTCACGTGGCTTGCCAATTATTCCAGCACCATTTGTTGAATAGGGTGTCCTTTCCCCACTTTATGTTTTTCTTTGCTTTGTTGAAGTTCAGTTGGCTCTAAGTATTTGCCTTTATTGCTGGGATCTCTATTCTGTTCCATTGGTCTACATGCCTATTTTTTATGTAAGTACGATGTTGTTTTGGTAACTATAGTCTTGTAGTATAGTTTGAAGTCAGGTAATGTGATGCCTCCATATTTGTTCTTTTCACTTAGTCTTGTTTTGGCTATGCAGACTCTCTTTTGGTTCCTTATGAATTTTAGGATTTTTTTTTTCTAGTTCTATGAAGAATGATGGTAGTATTTTGATGGGAATTGCATTGAATTTGTAGATTGCTTTTGGCAGTATGGTCATTTTCAAAATATTGATTCTACCTATCCTTGAGCATGGGATGGTGTTTCCATTTGTTTGTGTCTTCTATGATTTCTCTCAGCAGTGTTTTATAGTTTTCCTTGGAGAGGTCTTTCACCTCCTTGGTTAGGTATATAGGTATATTCCCAAGTACTTTTTTTTTTTTTTTTTTTTGCAGCTATTGTAAAAATGATTGAGTTCTTGATTTGGTTCTCAGCTTTGTCACTGTTGGTTTATAGCAGAGTGACTGATTTGTGTACATTACTTTTGTATCCTGAAACTTTGCTGAATTCATTTATTAGTTCTAGGAGCTTTTTGGATTAGTCTTAGGCTTTTCTAGGTATATGATCATATCATTGGTGAACAGTGACAGTCTGACTTCCTCTTTACAGATTTGGCTGCTTTTTATTTCTTTCTCTTGTCTAATTGCTCTGGCTAGGACTTCAAGTACTACATTGAATTGAAGTGGTGAAAGCGGACATCCTTGTCTTGTTCCAGTTCTCAGGGGGAGTGCTTTCAACATTTTCCTGTTCAGTATAATGTTGGCTGTGGGATTTTCATGGACAGCTTTTCTTACCTTAAGTCTTGTCCCTTCTATACTGATCTTGCTAAGGATTTTAATCATAAAGGGATGCTGGATGTTGTCAAATGCTTTTTCTGCATCTATTGAGATGATGTGATTTTTTTGTTTGTTTTTCATTCTGTTTATATGGTGTATTACATTTGTTGACTTGCAGGTGTTAAACCATCCCTGAATCCCTGGTATGAAACCCACTTGATCATAGTGGATTATCTTTTAGATATGCTGTTGGATTTGGCTAGGCACTATTTTGTTGAGAATTTTTGCATCTATGTTTATCAGGGATACTGGTCTGTAGTTTTCATATTTTGTTACGTCCATTTCTGGTTTTGGTATTAGGGTCATACTGGCTCCATAGAATGATTTAGGGAGGATTCTCTATCTTGTAGAATAGTGTCAATAGGATTAGTACCGATTCTTCTTTGAATGTCTGATATAATTCAGCTGTGAATCTGTCTGGTCCTGGACATTATTTGTTGGCAATTTTTTTATTACTATTTCAATGTCGCTACTTGCTATTGGTCTGTTCAGCGTTTCTGTTTCTTCCTGGTTTAATCTAGGAGGGTTTTATATTTCCAGGAATTTATCCATCTCCTCCAGGATTTTTAGTTTGTATGCATAAAGGTGTTCATTGTAGCCTTGAATGATCTTTTGTATTTCTGTGGTATTGGTTGTAAGGCTCCTGTTTGGTTTCTAATTCAACTTTTTTGGGTCTTTTCTCCTCTTTCTTGTTAATCTCATTAAGTGTTTATCAATTTTATTTATCTTTTCAAAGAACAAGCCTTTGTTTCATTATCTTTGGTTTTGTTTCATTTTTATTTAGTTTTGCTCTGATCTTGGTTATTTCCTTTTTTCCACTGGGTTTGGGTTTAGTTTGTTCTTTCTTCTCTAGTTCCTTGAGGTGTGACCTTAGATTGTCTATTTGTGCTCTTTCAGACTTCTTGATAAGGCTATGAACTTTCCTCTTAGCACCTGCTTTTGCTGTATCCTAGAGGTTTTGGTTGGTTGTGTCACTATTATTGTTGAGTTTAAATAGTTTTTAAATTTCCATTTTGATTTCATTTTTGACCCAAAGATCATTCAGGAGCAGGTTATTTAATTTTCATGTTTTTGCATGGTTTTAAGAGTTCCTTTGGAGTTGATTTTCAATTTTATTCCACTGTGGTCTGAGAGAGTAATTGATGCCATTTCAATTTTCTTCAATGTATTGAGACTTGTTTTGTGGCCTGTCATATGTTCTATCTTGGAATATGTTCCATGTGCTAATTAATAGGATGTATATTCTGCAGTTGTTGGGTACAATGTTCTGTAAATATCTGTTAAGTCCATTTGTTGTAGGGTGTAATGTGAGTTCGTTGTTTCTTTCTTGACTTTGTCTTGATGACCTGTCTAGTGCTATCAGTGGGATATTGAAGTCCCCCACTATTATTGTGTTGCTGTCTGTCTCTTAAAATGCTAACTTTTATTTTAGCTATAAAATATATTTTAGAATATTCACACAATAGAGATTAAAAAAATTTAAAGGCTAGTTCTTTCTCCTGTCACATTCCCTCACAAATGTAATTCCTATTAAAAATAACAAAACAATGGGATCTGTAAAATAGTTTTATAGTCTCTAGATTTTACACAAATCTTTATAGAACAATTAAGCTGCCTGAAAATTTGCCATGGTTTCAGATACATCAGGAATAATGTAAAAATATAGAAAAAATAAAGTATCTGAAATGTCAACTGTTACTCTAGTTGTTGTCAATATCCCGTATGGTCACATCAAGTGCCTTTCACAAAGTATCTGAGCCATCAAAGGCAATTTGGCCCATTTGGTGGAGACAATAGGTTCAGTCATATTTTTAGCCACTAAAGCAGATATGGAGAAAAGAAGAAAAATATTGCCCTAGTGGCAGTTACAGAAACTTGATTGCTTTCATGATTTCCAGGGAGTAATTGAATTGTTTAGGGCATGTTTTATGTAAAAGTAGCTTGTCTACACATAAGATTTATACACTACATTAAATAGGAATAATATATGCATGAGAGAAAACCTGAAATTTTACTCCCCCTAACCATTTAAGGACTCTGTGTTTGTGTGTGTCTGTGTGTGTGTGTGTATGTGTATATGTGTATATGTAAATGAATCTTTGCTAACTTAGCAGTTCAAGGTACTTAATTTTAATACTGTTTACAGTATACTATATTTGACATAACTTTTCAATTCAGTGTTTCATATATTATGAGCAATCATGAACTACTTAATGGGCTTTTAGTTCATATAGGAAACAACAAGATAAAT
The DNA here is from genome assembly GCF_001698545.2 of Rhinopithecus bieti. Lineage (NCBI taxonomy): Eukaryota > Metazoa > Chordata > Mammalia > Primates > Cercopithecidae > Rhinopithecus > Rhinopithecus bieti. The sequence continues at coordinate 85,873 of NW_016804514.1, forward strand.
TAAAAAATTTTAACACAATTTAAAAGCAATAATACAAGTTAAAATATTGTTGATAATAATAGTTTTATATCAGTTAAAAAGATTATACTGTTTTTAATCAGCCAAAATATCTACTTCTGCTTGATGAGACATAGCCAGAATTTAAAGCTATTACAGTTGAAAATTTTCATTAGTGATGTCTCTCCACAATAATGGTGCATAGCGATCAGATCGTCTCAGTTGTTGCGGGAAGTCAGGGACCCCAAATGGAGGGACTGACTGAAGCCGTGGCAGAAGAACATAAATTGTGAAGATTTCGTGGACATTTATTAGTTCCCCAAGTTAATACTTTTATAATTTCTTATGCCTGTCTTTACTACAATCGCTGAACATAAATTGTGAAGATTTCATGGACACTTATCACTTCCCCAATCAATACCCTTGTGATTTCCTATGCCTGTCTTTACTTTAATCTCTTAATCTCGTCATCTTCTTTGTAAACTGAGGAGGACGAATGTTGCCTCAGGACCCTGTGATGATTGTGTCAACTGCACAAATTGTTTGTAGAGCATGTGTGTTTGAACAATATGAAATCTGGGCATCTTGAAAAACGAACAGGATAACAGCGATGTTCAGGGAATAAGGGAGGTAACTTTGAACTGGCCACGGGTGAGCCAGACGGAACAGAGCCATATTTCTCCTCTTTCAAAAGCGAATGGGAGAAATATGGCTGAATTCTTTTTCTCAGCAAGGAACATCCCCTGAGAAGAGAATGCACCCTCAGGGCCAGGCCTATAAAAATGGCCACCCCCTCAGAAGCGTGCTGTCTTTGGTCTTTTTTTTCTTTTTTTTTTTTTTTTTTTTTTTGAGAGGCGGGTCGTTGCTCTGGGTACCCAGGCTGGAGTGCAGTGGAGCGATCTCGCTCACTGCAAGCTCTGCCTCCTGGGTTTACGCCGAATTCTCGCTGCCTCAGCCTCGGCGATAGCTGAGGGCTACAGCGCCCGCCACCATTGCCCGCTAGTTTTTTGCTATCTTTTTAGTAGAGACGGGATTTCACCGTGATTAGCCAGGATGGTCTCTATTCTCCTGACCTTGCTGTCTGCCGTCTAGGACCTCCCAAGGATTACAGGCTTGAGCCACCACGCCCAGCCAGAAGTGTGCCGTCTTTTAGGGTCGAAGCCTAAGGGATGAAATAAGCCCTGGTCTCCTGTAGCACTCCCAGGCTTATTAGGATGAGGAAATTCCCGCCTAATAAATTTTGGTCAGGCAGGTTGTCTGCTCTCAAACCCTGTCTCCTGATAAGATGTTATCAATGACAATGCGTGCCGAAACTTCATTAGCAATTTTAATTTTCCCCCATCCGGTGGTCCTGTGATCTCGCCCTGCCTCCATTTGCTTTGTGATATTTTATTACCTTGTGAAGTATGTGATCTCTGTGACCCACACCCTATTCGTGCACTCCCACTCCTTTTGAAAATTGCTAATTAAACTTGCTGGTTTAAGGCTCAGAGAACATCACGGATCCTGCCGACATGTGATGTCTCCCCCGGCCATTCAGCTTTAAATTTCTGTCTTGTACTCTTTCCCTTTATTTCTCAAACCAGCTGGGACACCTAGGAAATAGAAAAGAACCCACGATAAATATCAGGGGTGGGGTTTCCCCCATACTCAGTGTGATACGAAAGTAAGCCTTTCTTTTGCTCATAAGTTTGTGCATCAGCATCTGCTTTAGGTGCTAGTCTTCCTGTGAGCTGAGGTTGCTCTTCTGATGTGTCCCTCATTTTTTGATCAGCAGGTTAGTGTGACATTTTTCTCCTTGTGAAGATGGCAGAGATGCAAAGAGGACAGTCTGACCCAGGCACGCGCATATCACACTCTTACTTGTGTCATGCCTGCTGATATCTCACTGACCAAAACAAATCACATGATCAAGCCCCAAACTAAGGGCCAAGAATATATTATCCAACCTCCTCCCCCAGTTATGATGCCATGGCAAGGGTGTTGGATGGGAGAGAAGTGAAGTATTGTGGTCAATAAATCAATGTACTGTGCACACACAGTTTTTCTTACTCCATATTACTAGAAAATTAGAAAAATTAACTTAGAAGGACATCATTTATGGCAGAAATTGAGTGTCAAGTTGTTTTCTATACCTGAATGGAAACTTTCAGTTCTATGCTAAGTGATGAGACAATGAGATATCACTCACACCTGGAACTGTGTGGTTTTTTTTTTTTTTTTTTAATTTAGAAGGTAATAGTAAAGTGCTTCCTAACCCAGAGTTGAATGTGTTTGACTCTGGAAAGCATTTTATAATGTTTTTAGAAGCATTTTGAAGGCATTTAAAAATATGCACAATAACATGTCATTTGTTATTTTTTCTGATGAATAAATACTTTTCTTTCTAGTCTAGCCTTCTTATATCTTAGCCTCAATATTATTATTTTTTCTGCTTGGAGGTTATACATTTTAAGCTACTCAAGACACAGAATTCATTACTGATATATGTACCCTGGTGTTAATGGCTGGTGGAGAACTGTTTGATTCTCTTATTGCCCAACCTGTGTGCACACTTTTTCTCTTAATGACCAGCATGACCTAGCAGGAGAAAGCAGGATTGCACATTACTATTTTTTTAAATTATTTTTTATTAGGCAACCTTAAAATACTTAGACTTAGGGGCACAAAATAATTACATTCACTTTTTCACCATTTCTTTCAATGTTGAATCAAGATTAGGAGGCAAAATCAACTGTCGTCTATGATTAATGGAGTGTAGTAATTGGCATTAAGAAGCAAGCTTTTTAATTTGATTAACTACACTGTTTATTGCTACATTCACAGATGCTACTCTGTTAGTAGTAATCACGACATATTTTATCTTTTTCTATTTTATTTTAATACACAAAGTAATCATTAACCAAAGTAAAAAGTATTTCGTCGACTGTATCATGAGTTTTCAGCAACAGAAAAAAACCCCCACAGTTTTCTCATAAATTCCTACCACATATGTGAAGAAATGGTTTAAGCTGTGCTTACGAATGGCTTTATCCAGCTCTAAAGTGAATTATCTTCTAGCATGCATATGGGGTGAGACTTGCCTTTTCAAATTACATGTACTTTCCATTAAGTGTTATTCCATATTGCCATTCAGCAATGGAATTTTGCCAGTAACAAATTGTGTTTTCTTTCTGACCAGATTCATCATGGAATTGGTATCATATAGTACTTGTCCTTCTGTGTCTGATTCCTTTTGCTTAGCATAATGTCCACCAGGTTATTCTAAGTTGCCACAAATGGCAGGATTTTCTTCCTTTTTAAAGGCTGAATAATATCCCATTATATGAATATACAACATTTTGTTTATCCATTCATTTCTTGGTGGGAATTTAGGTTGTTTCCATATCTTGGCTATTGTGAATAGTACTGCAGTGAACATGGGAGTGTGGCTATCTCTTTGAGATCCTGATTTCAATTCCTTTGAAAATATACCCAAAATTCTATTTTGAATTTTTTGAGGAAACTTTATAGTATTTTTCCACAGAAACAATTTATACCTCCACTAACAGTGTAAAACATTCTTTTATCCTCTGCCTCTTGCCAATATTTATATATATATATATATTGTATATATTGCCTTTTCTTGAATTTTTTGTCAGTTTGTACGTCTCCATCTCTTTAGAGTCAGTCCCTGGCACTTGAGTTTGTCCCTTTGATGTCATGTTTCCCTGAATATTCTTTATCTTTGCTATATGTCTTGGTGTCTGTGTAAGAAGCAGGTATCTATTCCAGTCTTCACAGACTGGCTTTGTCTGGAGAAGTTCAACAGTTAGCCTGTCCAGGGATTCTGGGCAGACTGTCTCTTGTGGACCATGGGCAGGCTTGCTGCTGGAGCCTTTGGGATAGCTGGTCAGCTGTCTGGGTCCGCAGGTGAGTGGGTTCAAATCATGGGACCCCTGGAGCTGACCTGGCAGTGGAGCAAGCCTTAAGTCTGGGTCTGTTGGAGCCAAGCTGATGGTGGGGTGGGCTTGGAGCTTGTGGCCTTTGTGCCTAAGATGGCAGTGGGATAGACCCAAAACCTGCTTCTGCTGAGACTGCTCTGGAGCTGAGGCAGGCCCAGCAGTAATGTGATCTGGAGACTGAGTCTGCCACACAGGTCTGAAACCTGGGCTGTAGGGTCTGGCCTGGTGTGAGGGAAGATTTGGAGACTGAGTCTGCAGGTACCAGCCTGGAGTCTGGGGCTGTGAATGCTTTCCTGATGCTGGGTTTTTCTGTGGCAGGCCTAGATTTGGGGTCCAAGGCAAAGTCCTCTGCTCACTTCCCTGTTTTTCCCCTGAGTGGAGTTTTTTTCTCTACATGCTCTGCTACCTGAGGTTGAGGGAGAGGTGACATTCGTAATGTGAAGCTGTCTTTCCTACCCTCTTTAATGCATCTTTTCTCATTTCTATGCTATACCCAGTATTGTGATCTCTTACTTGGTTTGCTTAGCTCTTGTAAAAGATTTTCATGCATGGATACCTGTTTAAATTGATGTTTTGGCAGAGGAATTATCATTAAGAAGTCCTATTGTATTATCTTGCTCTGCCCCATTCATGTTGCCTTTTCATATTATTGATTGGTTCCTTTGCTATACAGAAGCTTTTCAGTTTGATGTAATACCACTTGTCTATTTTTGTTTTCATTCCTTGTGCTTTTGGTGTCATATCTAAGAAATCATTGCCAGGGCCAATGTCAAGAAGGTTTTTCTCTGTTTTCTGCCTCCCTCCCTCCCTCCCTCCATCCCTCCCTCCCTTCCTGCCTCTTTTTTCTCCCTCCCCTTCCCTTCCCTTCCCTTCCCTTCCCTTCATTTCTTCTTTTAGATGGGGTGTTGCTATGTTGCCCAGACTGCTCTTGACCTCTTGGACACCAGTGAACTTCCTGCCTCAGCCTCCCAAGTAGCTTGGATTACAGGCACATAGACCATTGCATCCTATGTTTTATTTGAAAAGTTTTATAATTTCAGGATTTATATTTAAATCTTTAATCAGTTTTGAGTTGATTTTGTGTATGGTGCAAAATAAGAGACCAATTTTATTCTTTTGCATGTATATATCTAATTTACCCAGCATCATTTATTAAAGAGATTTTTTTTCTCATTGTGTATTCTTGGCACCCTTTTTGAAGATCAGTTGACTGTACATGTGTGAGTTTATTTTTGGGCTCTCTATTCTGCTCCATTGGTCTGTCTGTTTTCATGACAGTACCATGCTGTTTTGATTATTATAGCTTTGTAGTAGACTTTAAGACCAAGGAGTGTGATGCTTCCAATTATATTCTGGTTCAAAATTGCTTTGGCTGGTTAGGATCTTTTCTGGTTTTATGTGAATTTTAGGATTATTTTTCTTATTATGTAAAAATTCTATTGGAATTTTAATAGGAACTGCATTGAATCTGTAGATAACAGAATCTAGAAGGTAGTGGATAGTGTGAATATTTTAACAATATCATACCTTTCAATGAACATAGGAATGTCTTTCAATTTATTTACATCTGCTTTAATTTCTTTTTTCAATATTTTGTAGTTTTCAGTAGAGATTTTTTACTTCCTTGGTTGAGTTTGCTCCTAAGTATTTAAAAAATTTTGTAAATGGAATTGTTTTCTTAATTTCCTTTTTGGATAGTTCATTGTCAGTGTATAGAAATGCAACTGATTTTTGTATGTTGATTTTGTATCTTGCAACTTTGCTGAAAATGCATATTAGTTTTAACAGGTTTTTTTTTGTTTGTTTGTTTTGTTTTTTTTGGGAGGGGTCTTCCGGGTTTTCTACATGTAAAACATGTCATCTGAAAACAGAGGTAATTTTATTTCTTCCATCTGATTTACATGCCTTTTATTTCTTTTCCTACCTAATTGGTCTGGCTAAAATTTTTAGGTCTATGTTGAATAGAAATGGCAATAGTGGGCATCCTTGCCTGGTTCCAGATTTTAGAAGAAAAGTTTTCAGTTTTTCACCATTGAGTATGACGTAGCTGGGGCTTTCATATGTAGTCTTTATTCTGTTGAGGTATGTTCCTTTTTAAAAAATTTTTTTGAAACAGGGTCCTGTGGTCACCCAGGCTGGAGCGCAGTGGTGTGATCATAGCTCACTACAACCTCAAATTCCTAGGCTCAAGTGATCTTCCTGCCTCAGCTTCCTAAGTATCTAGGACTACACCATACCCAGCTTATTTTATTTTATTTTATTTTTTGTGGAGATGGAGTCTTGCTATGTTAAGCAGGTTGGTCTCAAACTCCTGGTCTCAAGTCATTTTCCTGCCTTGGTCTTCCAAAGGAGGAGACCTGGGATTACAGGCATGAGCCACTACACTCAGCTATAAGTTTTTATACCAGATATTTTAAGAGTGTTTTTTTATGATAAAATGGTATAAAATTTTGCCAAATGCTTTTTCTGCATCTGTTGTAATGATTGTGCTATTTTTTCCTTCGTTTTGGTAATGTCATTTATCACATTAATTGATTTCAATGTGTTGAACATGCATCAGGACAAATCTTACTTGATCATGGTGTATAATTATTTTAATATGCTGTTAAATGTGGTTTGCTAATATTTTTTGAGGAATTTTCCAGTCATGTTCAGCAAAGATATTGGCCTGTAGTTTTCTTTGTTTGTGATGTCTTTGTCTGGCTTTGGTGCTGGCCTCATAGACTAAGTTTGGAAGTGTTCTTTCTTCTCCATGTTTCGAACAGTTTAAGAAGGATTGAAGTGATTCTTCATTAGATGTTTAGTAGGATTCACCAGTGAAACTATCTTGTCCTAGGCTTTTCTTTCTAGGGAAATTTTTGAATACTGATCCTTTTTTTATATTTTATTTTTCCTTATTTTTTATAGGTCTGCTCAGGCTTTCTATTTCTTATTGATTCATTCTTGGTAGGTTGTTTCTAGAAGTTTATTTCTTCTTGGTTGACAAGCTTGTTGGTGTATAATTGATTATAACAATCCCTTACTATCTTTTTATTTTGGTAGCATTGGTTATGGACTTACTTATTTGAGTCTTCTTCCTTTTTCTTAGTCTAGCTAAGGTTTTATTTATTGTATTTGTCTTTTCAAAAGACAAACAGTTATACTGTTCCTTGCGTTGTTTTTCCATTCTCTATTTCATTTATTTCTGCTTTACTCTTTATTATATTCTTCCTTATGCTACCCTTGGGCATACTTTCTTCTTATTTTTCTCATTCCTTGAGGTGTAATGTTAGGGTGTTTATTTGAGATTTCTTCCTTTTTAATGCAGGCATTTATTCTTATAAACTTCCCTCTCAGTACTGCTTTTGCTAGATCCCATTAGTTTTATTATGTTACATTTCATTTTTATGTGTCTTGAAATATTTTCTAATTTCTCTTTTCATATATTCTTTGACCCAGTTGTTGTTTTGTGAATTTTCTGTTTTCCTTTTGTTATTGGTTTCTAGTTTTATTCCATTGTATTCAGAAAAGTTATTTGGATAAATTCAATCTTAAGAATGTAAGATAGGTTTGTTACCACCTAGCATGTGATCTGTCCTGGTGAACGTTCCAAGTGTGCTTGAGAAGAATGTATATTTTGTTACTTTTGGTGGAATGTTCTGTTTTTGTCTGTTATGTCCATTTGGTCTATAGTGTTATTCAAGTTTGCTGTTTCCTTTGTCAGTTGAACAATGACAAGATGCAGAAATTTGAAAAGAAGAGCTTTATTTCTCATAAAGGACTACAGCCTGCAGGTGGCCATTCTTACAGGCTGGGAAGCATAACCTCTAGTTAGAAGCCAGAAACAGACACTTCAAAGGTGGAAAGAATAAGACAGGGTTTTATGCTGAATGTGGTAGCCGAATATACATATTTAATAAGCTATAGGAGGATTCATGAGTATTTATGAGAGGAGAAAGGTACATGTACAGTTGAGCTTCAGGCCCCTCCATGGGACCCATGTTCAAAAAATGTCAGTGTTAGCCTGATCCAAGCATGAAAATTTTGTCCTCTGATGCCAAAAGGTAAAGCAGAAGACATGAAAACCCTCACTGTGCAACGTGCATAGACTGGCCAGAATCACTCTGGTCAGTGGTCTTTTAGCAGGAACAAGTGCTGGTTAAAACTGCAAAAGGGAGGAGCAGTGTCAGGCAGCCCTTGATACCAGGGGTGGAGTGAGTTCATTCAAAAAGCTGGTTTCTGTTTAGCCCTTAAGAAAGAGAGCCTAATGGTGTTCAGTGAGGGAGAGGGTATAATGAGGCATGTCCCATTTGCTATTCTGTTGTGGTAAGAATTCAGTTTTCACGGTTTATATTGGGCCCCTTAGTTAAGTGGGGGTCCATTCATTTGATTGGAGGGCTTAGTATTTTATTTTTATTTCTCTTCTTGATATTTTTGTCTGGATTATCTGTCCATTATTTTCAATGGGTGTTGCCATCTCCTATTATTGTATTATCTATTTCCTTTAGATCTCCCAATGTTTGCTTTATATTTTAGGTGCTCTAATATTGGGTCCATATATATTGTAATTGTTATAGCTTCCTGTTGAATTGATACTTTTATCTTTATATAATGACCTTCATTTCTCTTGCAGCAGTTTTTGATCTGAAGTCTACTTTGTCATGTAAATATAGCCTCCCTTGCTCACTTTGTTTACCATTTACGTGGAATATCATTTCCAATTTCTTTGTTTTCAGCCTATTTGTGCTCTTAAATTTGAATGTCTTGTAGACATTATATAGTTCAATGTATATGTTTAAGTCTATTCAGCTACTCTATATATTTTGGTTAGAGAACTTAACCCATTACATTTTTGTAATTAGTGATAAGTAAGGATTTACTGTTGCCATTTTGCTAATTGCTTTCTGTCTGTTTCTTAGTTCTTTTGTCCTTCTTTTTCTTTTTTGCTGTTTTTATGTTTTGATGATTTTTTTGTAGTGATATACTGTGATTATTTTGTCTTTATCTTTTTTATATTTGCTATAGGTTTTTTACTTTGTGGTTACCATGATATTTAGCATAACATTTCTTGAAGTTCTAATAGAGTATTTGAGCTGATAGCCTCAATCACATAAAGAAAACCCTCTATACTTTTACTTCCTGTTCAGCACTGTGTTATTGATGTCAGAACTTGCTTTTTTTACACTATGTATCTATTAACCGATTTTTGTGGTTACAGTTATCCTTTATCCTTTTATCTTTTAGCCTTTGTACTAGGGCTAAAAATGTTTTATGTACCACCCTACAGTATTAGATTACTATTTATTTGTCCATATATTTATCTTTACCAGTGAGATTTATGCTTTGATGTGCTTGCATGTTGCTCTTTAGCATCCTGTCATCTCAACTTGAAGAACTCCCCTTAACACTTCTTATAAGACTGGTCTAGAGATGAGGAACTCCCTGTTTTTATTTGTTGGTCTGTGATATAATTTGGCTCTATGTCCCCACCCAAATCTCATGTTGAATGGTAATCCCCACGTGTTGAAGGAGGGGCCTGGTGGGAGGTGACTGAATCACGGGGGTAGATTGCCCCTTTGCAGTCTCATGATAGAGTTCTCACAAGATCTGGTTGTTTGAAAGTGTGTAGCACATTCTCCTTCTCTCTCTCTCTCTCTCTCTCTCTCTCTCTCTCTCTCTCTCTCTCTCTCTCCTGCTTTGGCCGTACGAACACTGTGCCTGCTTTTCATTTGCCTTGGACCATAATTGTAAGCTTCCTGAGGCCTCCCCAGCCATGCCTCCTTTATAGCCTGCAGAACTGTGAGTCAGTTGAACCTTTTTTATTCATAAATTACCTAGCTACAGGTAGTTCTTTATAGCAGTGTGAGAAGGGACTAATACAGAAAATTGGTACCAGGGAGTGGGGCATTGCTCTAAAGATACCTGAAAATGTGGAAATGACTTTGGAACTGGGTAATGAGCAGAGGCTGGAACAGTTTGGAGAGCTCAGAAGAAGAAAGAAAGATAAAAAACGTTTGGAACTTCCTAAAGACTTGCTAAATTATTGTGACCAAAATGCTGATAGTGATATGGAAAATGAAGTCCAGACTGGAGTAGTCTCAGATGGAGATGAGAAACTTAATGGGAACTGGAATAAATATCACTCTTGTTATGCTTTAGCAAAGAGACTGGTGGCATTGTGCCCCGTCCCTAGAGATCTGTAGAACTTTGAACTTGAGAGAGATGATTTAAAGTATCTGGTGGAGGAAATTTTCAAAGCAGCAAAGCATTCAAAATGTGGCCTGGCTGCTTCTAATACTGTAAGCTCATAAGCATTTGCAAAGAGATGGTCTGATATTGGAACTTTTATTAAAAGGGAAGCAGAGCATAAAAGTTTCAAAAAATTGCAGGTTGACCATGTAGTAGAAAAGCAAACCCATTTTCTGGGAAGGAATTCAAGCTGGGTGTAAAATGTGCACAAGTAAAGTGGAGCCAAATGTTAATAGCCAAGACAATGGGGAAATGCCTCCAAGACATTTCAGAGACTTTCCAGGCAGTTTCTCCCATCACAGGCCTGGAGGCCTAGGAAGGAAAAATGGTTTTGTGGGCCAGGCCAGGGCCCCATTGCTCTGCACAGCCTTGGGACATGGTGCCCTGTGTCCCAGCTGCTCTAGCTCCAGCTGTGGCTAAAAGGGGCCAAGGTACAGCTTAGGCTGTTGCTTCAGAGGTTGCAATCCCCAAACCTTGGCAGCTGCCACATGGTGTTGGGCCTGTGAGTACACAGAAGGCAAGAGCTGAGGTTTGGGAGCCTCTGCCTAGATTTCAGTGAATGTATGGAAACACTGAGATGTGCAGGCAGAAGTATCCTGTAGGGGTGGAGCTTTTGTGGAGAACCTCTACGAGGGCAGCTTAGAGGGGAAATATGGTGTTGGAGCCCCAACACAGAGTCCCCACTGAGGCATTGCCTAGTAGAGCTGTGAGAAGAGGTCCACCATCATCCAGACCCCAGAATGATAGATCTACAGCTGGCATTGTGCACCTGAAAACCATAGGTACTCGACACCAGCCCATGGAAGCAGTCACAAAAGCTGCACCCTGCAGAGCCACAGGGGTGGAGCTGCCCAAGGCCTTGGGAGCCCACCTCTTGCATTGATGTGGCCTGGATGTGAGACATGGAGCCAAAGGAGATCATTTTGGAGCTTTAAGATTTAATGACTGCCCTGCTGGGTTTCAGACTTGTATGGGGCCTGTAGCCCCTTTGTTTTGGCCAATTTCTCCCTTTTGAAATGGGAGCATTTATCCAATGCCTATGCCCCCATTGTATCTTGGAAATAACTAACTTGTTTTTGATTTTTCAGGCTCATAGATAGATGTGACTTGCCTTGTCTCAGATGAGACTGGACTTTGACTTTCGAATTGATGCTGAAATGCGTTAAAACTTGGGGGACTGTTGAGAAGGCATGATTTTGTTTTGAAATGTGAGACATACATGAGATTTGGGAGGGGCCAGGAGTGGAATCATATGGTTTGGCTCTGTGTCCCCACCCAAATCTCAAGTCAAATTGTAATGCCCATGTGTGGGAGATGATTGAATCATGAGGGTGAACTTCCCCTTTGCTGTTCTCCTGATAGAGTTCTCATGAGGTCTGGTTGTTTGAAAGTATGTAGCACTTTCCCCTTTGCTGTGTCTCTTTCTCCTGCTCTGGCCCTGTGAAGAGCATGCCTGCTTCCCCTTCACATGCCATCATGATTGTAAGTTTCCTGAGGTCTCCTCAGCCATGCCTTCTGTATAGCCTATGGAAATGTAAGTCAATTAAACCTCTTTTATTCATAAATTACCCAGTAGTTCTCTATAGCAGTGTGAGAGTGACAAATACAGTCTGCGGAAGCCTTTTTCCCTCCTGTATTTTTTTTTTTTTTTTTTGTTTTTTTTTGCCAGTCCCTTTAAATTTAGCATTTATTTAAATTGTTTTAAAATGTTTTATTCCCTCCTGTATTTTTAAAAGACAGTGTTGCCGTATATGACAAACCCATGGCCAATATCGCAAAATCATGTGAGACTTTATTTGGTAAAGTCAAAATCTATTTACATTTGTTGGTAGTAAACTTTAAAAGAAATTCAGCTTAAATATGTGGATCCATCCTTCTTATAGTTAATAAGAAAGTAGGTAACCACGGTTTAAAAGGCCACCTTGCAAATGAGAGCTTATAATAGCAGTTATACTTTCTTTAGTGGAAAGAACACAGGAAGGCATGTTTCATGTGACCCTTAAATATTTATAGTTTTTATGTGTATCCTTAGCCACATTTTATTTGTTTTTGGATAATTTCACTTGACAAACTAAAATGTTTGTGACTCTCCTTATTCAGTTTTGCTTTTATTATCTGTTTCAACATACATGCCCATGAGATTTGACAGGATGCCCTTAAGCAGTCTCCTAGCTATCATAATATGATATAATGCTTCAAATGAACATAAATGTATAGTTCAAAATATGCATCTACAGCTCAAACTATGCATTTACCAACAGAGTTAAATACAATACTCTAAAGATATAAGAATTTGTTGTTGGGTGTATGTTTAGGTGCTCTGTGAACTCATTCTCACTATTTCAATGTTATTTCCTACAAGTATAGGAAAAGTAAGTGATAAATTAAAATTCTGTTAACTCTTCTATTGGAAGTTTCGTATCTTTGGCTTTATATACTTTATTTTGACTAAAACCATAAATGACTCAGAGGAAAGGAAAAAAAGTACTTTTGACAATGCATATATTTATATTTCAGGTCAGGAAATGAAACTCAGGCAACCAAGTTTACACACCAAAGCGTACATTCTTTCTTAAGCTAAAGTAGTATTATTTCATATTGTAAAGAATAAGTAAGCTAAAAAATAATTGGATTTTTATTTAATTTCAATGATAGCAAAGACCTCTTGTTTAGTACTATATTCCCAGAGCTTTAAAGGATGCCTGGCACACAATACATACTCTAAAAATGAATGAATGAATGAATGAATGCAAAGATGACAGAGAGGATTTTGACTTAAAAGTGTGCTTTTCATCACTAAAACTCTCTTTAAAGTTACCTTATTTAAAAAAAAAAGCATGTTAAGAACTCCTGGGCTTTAACCTGTCACCTTGCAGAATAGTCTATTTTCAAGAAAATATAGCTCTTACGGTAGAGGACTGCAGCAAACTCAAGGGGCTAAGTAGCTTCCCGGATCCCTTAAATCTCTTCTCAGATTTAGGTTTTGTTAAATTAGCTATTAGCCAAATACAAGTAGAAGAGTTGTCAGGAAGATGAAATTCCACAGTTAAGTACAGCATAAGAATAAATAGAAATAGAAATGTGTAATCTGTAGGTTTCTCGAGGGGTTTGAAACTTGCCAGCTGGCTTGTTAAGGGGAACTCAGACAAAGCACTGAAAGCTCTGATTACTAAAGGATGCTTTGTTTTAGGACATTAATAAAAATGAAAGCAAATACATTCTAAGGATGAATTTAACAAGAAGTGTTCATTGAATGCATAGGCTTTTAAAATCATAATAAAAGTTTCTACCTCCAGGTCTTTGATTTTGTAAAATGCCTATGGAATATTCAATCTGTTGTAGACAGTTGATGGAATCTGGTAATCTATGTTATGGAGCAATTGCCTTTTGGGTTCATCAAATTTGTTTATTTGGTCAAGGTGGAAGAATCTACTGCAATGCTTAGAAGATAATTAAGATTTCAGCACCCAAATCAATAAGGAAAGATAAAGAAAAGGAGATTAGTTCTTTCAGAAGATAAGTTTGAGAGGTGACTAGATGTCAGTCTTTAAGTATATGTAGAAATTATCAAGCAGACCAGTTTTCCTCTTTCTTTCTAGCATGGCACAGAAGGAAGTGGGTTTGGTCAATCTTTCATCAAATATTTATTGAGAACTCGTGTTTTGCACAGTATTGTGAAGGATACTGCAGCCAACACAGGGAAATATGGATCTCCTCAAGTGTGCAGTATGAAATGCGATTTAAAACACTTGACTGTCTACTATGTCTAAGTATATAAATATGTGTAGTTTCTCCATGGTTTATTTTTGGGGAGAGAATAGCAGCTACCTTAGTTCAGCATTTTGACAGGAACCAGGAAAACTTCTGATCTTTACCAGATGTATGGCAACCCAGAACAAAAGCACATTTTAGCCTCTTTTGCAGCTAGGAGTGGTTATGTGCCTAAGTCCTGTTAACGAGATATGAACACAGGTAAAATGTGTAATCTGTAGAACATTCCCTTAAAGGGAGGAAGTGCATCCTTTTCTCCCCTGTAGGCTGAGTTCTGGAGCTGGAATAAGTAGCACAAGGTGGGAGCTGAAAGAGGAGGGTGTGGAATAGAGAAATGTTTCCCCTCATTTAAGAAGTTCATATGCTTATAGATACTTCCATTTGTGTAAGATAATTAAAACATACAATGCCTGTGATATGAATGATACCCTTTAGACTTGTGCAGTGCAGAACCTATACAATCACATTAATATTTGATAAGCCTGATAATCATGGAGCCACCATAACTAGTTTGAAACTGCAAACACATTTTACAATTTTTTTCCGAACTTTTAGTGTTTCTGTCACTCAAGGCCATACCTAATCCTACATGATGTCCTTAACATGTAAGCTCCCCTGAAGGAGAGATATTCCCTTTCTTTGACATTCTCCAGCGCCTCGATAGAGCCTGCCATATAGAAGACACTAAAATATTTGTTGACTGACTTCTGAAAAAGAAAAAGGAAGAAAACAAAACAACAAATAAACAAAACAAGAGAGAGATTGACAGTGTGGGCTGGAGAGGTAGGAATATTTTTTCCTTTGCTAAGAGTTTGTGACTTTTGAAATTTTACCATACATAAAACTGTTTTATTGGAATCATATGTAAAATAAAGTAAAAATTGGGCCATTAATACCTACCATATTTTGTGATTAAGAAAATTGCTTAATTCTTTAGAGTAATATTTTTACAATATAAACTAATAAGTTTAAAATAACTCAGGCAAGCTGGGCATGTGGTGTCATGTGCCTACAGTCCCAGCTACTTGGAGGCTGAGGCAGGAGGATTGCTTGAGCCCAGGAGTTTGAGGCCATAGTGCACTGTGATTGTTCCTGTGAGTGGCCACTGCACTCTTGCCTGGAAAATATAGTGAGACCCTACCTCTAAGAAAAACAAAATTAGAAACATCATTTTTAAGCCAAGGCCTAGCTACATATTTATATTGAGAAGTCAGCCTTTAGCATTTTTTTTTCAACTTTTATTTTAAATTCAGAAGGTACATGTATAGGTTTGCTACTTGAGTATTCCTCCCTTCCTCCCCCCACTTCAGAAGTCCCCAGTTTCTGTTGTTGCCATCTTTATGCCCATGAGTACTTAATGCTTAGCTCCCACTAATAAGTAAGAACATGCATCAGCCTGTAAAATTTAAATTGTGACCATTTCTGAAAGATTGACAAAGAATTATTTTTTTGGTCAATTATTTAGCATTTGCTAAATTTCTCCTGTGAGGACAACACTGTGGTAGACACTGTGTAGCTCACAGGTAAAGTCTCCATGTGATTGCTGACCACATCCATTTTTTACAGGTTCTGAAATAAAGGAGATATAAGTAAAAGAGCTAAATAGAGAACCAAATGCTTGTTTCATTGATGTTATAGCTGGATTAGAGAAGTCAGCCTTATGAACTTACTTGCCATGGAAAAGCCACAGTAGAGGACAGAAAGCACATAGTGTGAACACTGTTCATCCCCAGGTAGATTGTCAGAAAACATCTCCATCAGCCCCTCTCCTCGCCTGCACTGGGATAGGAGGTTTCATGGTTGTTTCTTTTTCCCCCATCAATCTCAACCAACCCATCTGATTCTAATCTGCTGGTAACAGCCACCCTTGTTTTTCCAACAGTTTTGGATTTATTCTCAAATATATTTGTCATTTCCCCCAAGTTTTGGGATGGACATGAGGTAAACATATGGGCCAGTCTTTCTTTACATCACTCTATTTCAGGTCACCAGGATTTTGTGTATATATTTTTCCTATTTACTATGCACTTATTTTAATTAAACAACGACAAATAAAAAATTCATTTGTTTCTGCAGTTCTAGATATATATTTTTCTTTATTTTAAAAAATATATTTCTGGTGGGGCACAGTGTTTCATGCCTGTAATTCCAGCACTTTGGAAGGATGAAGTGGGTGGATTGCTTGAACCCAGGGGTTCATGACCAGCCTGGGCAACATGGTAAAACCACATCCAGACCAAAAAAAGAAAAACGTTAGTGGGTGCGGTGGCATGTGCCTGTAGTCCCAGCTACCAGCTACTCGGGAGGCTGAGGTGGGAGGATCTAAAGTCCAGGAGGTCGAGGTTGCAGTGAGTGGTGACCATGCCACTACATTCCAGCCTGGGTGACAGAGGGAGACCCTGTATCAAAAAAAGAAAACAAAACAAAAAAAAAAAAACTGTGAAATTTATGCTAATTGGAGATAAGAAAAATGATGTTCAAAGGTGTTTGAATGAGAGATTGTGTTTATCCATGTGCTTAAATAATAAAGTAGCGTCCTTGTCTGTGAAGTTAAAAGTTGGCACAGCTACTTCAAAATTCATACAGAGGAGCTCCCTTGAATCCCTAGCTCAGCCTTGGTGGGATTTACACAAAGAGATTTTTAATGTTGATTTGAATCTTCCCAGTGATATAATCTCAGAGTAGTAAGTTGGAAACTGGATGGAGTGGCCTGTTAGACTGAGAACTAGTGGTCATAAGGCAGAGTGTGTTTCTTCCTTTTTATTCTTATTATCCAAATTCCCCAACACTACCTTCGATTCCGAAATTCACTAGAAGGACTAACAAGATTCAGCATAGAGCCATAGCAATGGTAAGACTTATTATAGTAAAATGATCCAAAGCAAAATCAGCAAAGGAAAAAGGTGCATGGACAAAGTTCAGAGAAAACCAGACTCAAGCTTCCAAGGGTCCTCCCCAAAGGGGTCTCACAAGATGTGCTTAATTCATCCAGCAATCTGATCTGTTGCGAGAATATATATGAAATGTTGTCTACCCAAGAAGCTCATTAGAGACTCAGTTCCCAGGGTTTTTATTGGTGGCTGGTCATCTAACTATCCTCTACTTGCTACATAACCAAATTCTAGACTTCCAGAAGAAAAACAGGTGTTCCGTAGACATCACATTGTTTGTATGAATATTTTAGGCACAGTATATCACCTTTATCTGTTAAAGAATGGTAGGAAATCCAAGTTACCAAATGCCAGCCAATGGCCCACCTTGCAAATAGTCCTTTCTAAAGATAAATAGCTATCTCAGTTCAGACCTATTATTGAAGTGTCTGCTACATACTGGGTTTCTTCCTCCCTACTGTGTGAGTTATTAATATTTTGCCCAGTTTTAGTAATTCTTCTAGCAACAAGTTTGGAAAAGCAGAAGAAATTAGTCCATTTGCATTTTCATGAGTAAAACTTTTAAAGATTTAACAGAGAATAATGTTAAAAATACACAAACATACGTTTACTGTAGGTTACGTGTAGTCTTGCTACATCTTTTTCCACTGAACAGTATTTAATGAGAAAATTAAGTTTTCTTAATATCTTATGTATTTTGTACTTTATTGAATTTATTAGTTGCTTTTATTCTCTTAAACTTTCAATTTTGAGATAACTGTAGATGCAAATGTATTTATAAGAAATAGACCCTCCACCCAGTTTTTTCCAGCGGTAACGTATTGCATAACTATAGTACAATATCACAGGCAAGAAACTGACATTGGTATGGTCCACAGATTTAGTCAGATCTCACCAGTTTTACATATATTCATGTGTATGTGTGTGTGTCTTTGGTTTTATCAAATTTTCTCACATGTGTAGATTCTCATAACTACCACCACAGTCAGGGTAGAGAACGGTTCCATCGCCATAGGGATTCCTTGTGTTGGCCTTTCTATCCACACTCTCACTCCATCTCCACTCCACTCCCTAATCCCTCAAAACCACTAATCTTTTCTCTATGTCTATAATTTTATCATTGTAAGAATGTTGTATGAATGAAATTGTACAGTATGTAAACTTTGGGATTGGGCTTTTTCATTCAGCCTAATTCCCTTGAGATGCATCCAAGTTGCTTGCATCAATAGTTCATTCTTTTCTATTGCTGAGTAGTATTCCATGGTATGGATGTACCATGGTTTGTTTAACCATTCACCCATTGTCAGGAATTTGGATAGTTTCCACTTTTTGATTCTTACAAATAGAGCTGCTATAAATATTTACCCATTGTGCCATGAAAATAAATTTTAGTTTTATCTGACAAGTGCCCAAGGGTGCAGTTGCTGGGTTACATATAGTTGCATGTTTATTTTTATAAGAAGCGGCCAAATTATTATCTCATAAGAAAAGTATAAGAGATAAAGTTTTTCTGCATCCTCACAATCATTTGTTGTTGTTCCTGTTCAGCCATTCTGATAGACGGGCAATAATCTCATTTTGGCTTTAATTTTAATTTCCCTAAAGTCTAATAATGTTGAACATATTTTCATGTACTCTGTTGCTCTGTTGCTCCTCTTAGGTGAAATGTTTATTGCTCATTTTCTAATTAAATTTTAAAAAATTATTAAATTTTGAGAGTTCTTTACATACACTAGATATTAGTTATTTGTCAGATATTTGGAAATATTTATTTCCAATCTCACGCTTGTCTTTTTATCTTCTTAATAGGATATTTCACAGGGCAAAATTTTAAATTTTGATGTTCAATTTATCAATGTTTTCTTTTATGAATCATATTTTCATGTCAAGTCTAAGAGCTTTTCTTCTACCTAGCCTTATGTCCTGATGATTTTTTCCTAGTTTTTTCTAAAAGTTTTATAGTTTTGTATGCTATATAAAGTGACTGCCTAGAGCAGCAATTTTCAGCAAAAAAAGCCACCTTAGAATTAATGTTGCAAATCGTGAAACACTAGACGTGTTTTGCCACTGTATAATTGTCAAATTTGTGTGAATACATGTATTCTGTTATAGAGTACAGATTGCTTGTTGCTAGTGGTGAGAAGTAGTAGACTGAGGCAGAAATAAGCTTTAAATATTTATTAAATTGTCATTCCTTGAATTAAATTTTATCGTGTGTCCATCTCAACTTATTTCTTTTATTTGACCTGAATAATTGGAACAATGAGAAACAAAACACAGGAAAAGTTATAGTAAATAATGTGGTATTCCTTATTTATTTTTCTAGAAATATGAGATTAAAAAATTTTTTAGTGCAGAAAGACCATTTTATCTTGCAGAATTACCTTTTAAAAGCATTTTGTGAGTGCTTATTCAGAGATGTCAAAGGAAAAAAATTACCATTTCAGATTTTAAATTAAAATATGTAACAATGTTTGGCCATTATAGTGGTTCCTCTCCAAGCCACACTTTATCTCCAATCTTGTTCATCCTTAACAAGATCAAGCACATCCTCAAACTCAATTCCATGTAATGTCTGATTCTGGATGTTTTTATTTTTACCAAATTCTGCTTGACACAGAAAACCATTCAATTAGGCTTTTAGCTTGCAATGGCTTTCTTTCTATGCTTTCCACACACTAGAATACAGTTCACTTCCTGGCAGCTAAAAAGATTAGCTCTTTGAACCTTTCTCAGAAGGAAAAAAAATCCCCTCTTTTAGTGCAAAAGTTAAAATTGCTGGGAAGGTTTTCTACGCCTGTGGATCTGGAGTCCGAAACAGTGCCATTAAAATATATCACATTGTTAAAAATGACTGGACTGCTCTCTAGGTGGCAGACTACCATTATTTTTTCCTTAGCTTTAGGCATGTACTTGCTTATCAACAAGTCACCAAGTAGCGCAGACGCCTGTTTCCAGTTCCAAGAATCATCCAATTTTCAACCACTTTTTAGTTGATTTCTATCTCTTCTAAAGTTGTCTTGGACTTCTATTTTGTTTTGACTCACACTGATGTCATGTCTCAGTGTTCAGACGTTCTATGTCGATTATTTGAAAACATACTACTGTTTCCACCCTAATAAATTTTATATACACTTACACACACTCTAAAATCATTCACTGGCATTTATACACTGAATATGTCCAATAGCATATTAAAACCCACATAAATAAAACCCAAGAATGTAAATGTAAAACAAGTTTATTTCATGCCATTTCTCAATTAAATGATGCTATATAAACAAAATGTATAAGCTACATTTTTATGGCATATATAAAATTTTGCTTAAAGTTAGCATTTATGTGAAGAGGATATTGATTTGAGAGTCAACAACAATCACAGGTCATTTCTAGTATGTCTGATAATCTCCTCATGCATAAATTGTCTATCAAAAATTAAAATGAAAGCTCTCTTAATTATACTAAAAGGCATTTAATATGTATTTTCTAGTCCTTTTAATAGTAAGTTTTGTTGCATAACTTTTGAAGAAAATATTAATTTCAAATTATATTTTACTGTGTTATAGGATTTTGAGGTAAATTTTAAAATAAATTTATGAATTAGTATGCCATTTTGAAATACAATTTTAGGGGTTAGAGAATTTCAGATTGCTTATTTTTAGTGACTGTAACAAAGTCAGAATACATTAGAACCAGTAATATTTTCATTGTGTCAGAAGAAAAATTTTGGAAATAATACTGTCTCTAGATTTAGAGTATTATACAAACCCAGAAGTAATGTAATTCTCATGTATCTAATAAACACATTTCAATGAAAAAGAGCCACCTTCTGAGGTTATATGGAATATCAGTTACAGAAACTGGATGGAGAGACAAGTTTTCATAGCTGCTTGATGCTTTTAGTCATGGGGTCACAAAGAGATTAACCTTGAGAATGAGGACAAAATGTGGTAGGAATTTCTTACCCTCAGATGCTCTTTATTATTTTTTCTGACCCTGAAATTCCTATGTGTTCTCTGTATTTCTGACAAAAACTCGAGTGCTGATTGACTCTGATGCTCCCTGGAAGAAATAATTTAATTGCATGTGACATCTAACAATCTCCCAATTTTCTTTTCTTTTCTTTTTTTTTTTTTTAAATTATGTGCTGGAGGAAATTTTGCTAACCATATATCTGACCAAAAATATAAATATCTGTAATATCTTGTAGCTAGAATACATAAATAACTGAAAGCTCAACAACAATACAAATGACCCAATCAGAAAATGAATAGTAGACACTTCACTGAAGAGGGTGTGCAGATGGCAAATAATCTCTTGCAAAAATATTCAACATCATTAAACATTAGGGAAATAAAAATTAAAACCATAAAGAAATATAACTATGCCCTTGTCAGAATGATTAAAAGACAGTGATAGCCCCAGATGCTGATGAGGATTCTGAGAAACGGGATCACTCATATTTTGATGGTGGAAATGTAAAATGGTACAGTCGCTATGGAAAATAATTTGACAGTTTCTTATAAAAATCAACCTGTGTTAAAGGAAAAACTTTAGATAAATTCAATTTAGCAAATAATCACATAAACTCTGAGCAAAGAACAATTCATGAATTGGGTAGCACCCTGAGCCAGTAGAGATTTGGAGAACTCCATCCAACAATGTGGGCAGACATTTATAGACAGAAAGAGAAAGTAACATACAGAAACAGTTTTGTTGTTTACAACTCAGCATTTGCCTTAAGTTAACATGGTCTGATCAGTTGGCAGCCTGTGATTGGCTGCAGCTTGGCTGCTGTGATTGGCTGTAATTCTTGTTACAGTAGATTCTGGTTACAGAAATATATTCTCGAGTTAGGTTTCAGTTTGTTTACATACTAAGTTTGCTTGCAGTTCCCTTAGTATGGCAGCAGATTTAGGCCAAATTTAATTTAGTTTAACACATGCAATTACCGTGTGACCTATTGATTGTACTCTTGGACATTTATCTCAGAGAAATGAAAACATATGTCTAAACAAAAACCTGTCCATGAATGTTTACAGCAATTTTATTGGTAATAGCCAAATATCTGTTAATGAGTGAATGGTTAAAGTGTAGTACATTTGCACTATGGGACACTACTCAGCAATTCAGAAGAAAAAACTACTGAAAATCACCAGAGAATAATGCCCAGTAAAATCATAAAAGGTTACATACTGCATGATTTCACCTACATAATACTCTTGAAATAACAAAACTACAGCGATAGAAAACAAATTGTTGCCACAAAAGGTTAGAAATGGGAGAGTGGATGTAGCTTTAAAGAACCACCACAAGGGAATCTCTGGATATAACTGTTCCGTATCTTGATTGTGATGGTTGTTACATGAATATATGCATGTGATAATATTGCCTGCAAATATAAACACACACGCACAAATGCATGCACAACTGGCAAATTCTGAAACAACTCTGTGGGTTGTATCAAAGTCAGTTTCCTTGTTGTGATATTGTACTATAGTTATGCAAGATGTTAAAATTAAAGGATGCTGGATAAAAGGTGCTTGGGACTTCTTCAACTTCTTTTTTAATCTTTCTAGGAATATATAATTATTTCAAAATAAAAAAATCAAAATGCTTATTTTTTTAAGAGATTATGCTATGCTAATCTCCCAGAGTAAACTGATTACTATTTTTGTTATCTTTATGATTATATAAGTTTAAAGAGACACAAGGCCGGGCGCGGTGGCTCAAGCCTGTAATCCCAGCACTTCGGGAGGCCGAGATGGGCGGATCACGAGGTCAGGAGATGGAGACCATCCTGCCTAACAGGGTGAAACCCCGTCTCTACTAAAAAAATACAAAAAAAAACTAGCCGGGCGAGGTGGCGGGCGCCTGTAGTCCCAGCTACTCGGA
>NW_016804514.1:108802-114515 GCF_001698545.2 Rhinopithecus bieti
AAATAAATAAATAAATAAATAAATAAAGAGACACAATTTCTAGATACAAAAGTGTAAAATGCAAAAATGTTTTGTTTAAATTATTTTTTTCAGAAATCTGGACTCCTCTTAAACCTTTCAATCTGTCATATATGTTCTAGGACTATTCTCACTTAATAGTTTCTTAGCATTCTGCTTCTTTGCCATATGTGAGGTGTAGTCTGGAATTTATTTTCCTCTCCATTTGATCTAGGTTAAGCTATTTGGCTTCTGCGCCTAAGAAATCCCAAAATATTATGAATCGAAATGAAGGCATGCATGTGATAACTTGCATGTAGACTTTTACAATTCTGGCAGAACTCTTAATGTATCCTTAGTGAAAACATTAACTTGATGTTAAAGTAAATTTCTAATATAATACCATTGGTATTACTAGAAATTTTCTAAATGTTTCTAAGAAAACATAAATGGGATACCTCAAAAAAAAATCTAATTCTCCAAGACCAACTAAAATCACAGTGTTATGGCAACAGCAAGATTGTGGCTTTGAAAAATGATCACTTATTTTTAGGAAGCATTAAACCTCAACATCTTGGTTCTTACATGTGATTCTAGAATGAATCTCCTTTGAGGCTGGTCTTCCTGAATTAAGGATATATTTTAGGGCCAAGTTCAACAGTTTTAAGCAATTAAAATTTTGACCTGTTTACAGACCTCACCAGGTTTTCTCTGCTCTCAATTCTTTTTTTCTTTTCTTCCTACCCTGAGAGGCTTTGGAGCTGACCTTTTAAAACTTTTTGACAAACAACTTCTCTCTTAAGAGACCAAATCTTCTCCTTACTGCTTGGAGTATGAGATAGTGCTGTATGTGACCCACAGGGCCAAGCAGTCGGAATTAGACCAGAGTGGCATTTATTAAGCATTCTTCTGCAATGTGTGTGTGGGTGGTGTGTGTGGGATGGCTGTTTGAGTAGGAAGAATAAAGTGGCCAAGACATGTACCAAAATGGACAGGATAGTTTTTTCAGTGTTGCGTATTTTGCCATGGATTAGACCAGACACAAATTTCTCCATATTAATTTAGGAAAAATTTATAATTTAAAACCTCTACATGCTATGGTAAGAGTACTGGGTTTATAATCAGGAGATCTGGACTATGTCTAACCCAGATTGACTTTCTAATTTTCCAGTTTTATGATCTTGTATGAAGTTAATTTTGTGTTCTTTAATACTTTCATGTGTAAAGTGAGGCCTGTAATACTGTCTTAAAATAGCTTTCATAAAGATTAAATAGGTTAATATACATGTGAAATAAAATTTCAAAATATAAATGTCTATTTAAGGCGGGGCACAGTGGCTCAAGCCTGTAACCCCAGCACTTTGCGAGGCTGTGATGGGCAGATCACCAGGTCAGGAGATGGAGACCATCCTGGCTAACACGGTGAAACCCCGTCTCTACTAAAAAATACAAAAAAACTAGCCAGGCAAGGTGGCGGGCACCTGTAGTCCCAGCTACTCGGGAGGCTGAGGCAGGAGAATGGTGTAAACCCGGGAGGTGGAGCTTGCAGTGAGCTGAGATCCAGCCACTGCACTCTGGCCTGGGCGACAGAGCGAGACTCTGTCTCAAAAAAAAAGGTCTATTTATATATAAGATGTTATTGCTCTTTAACAATCATTATGATTTAGTTAATATATGTAAATCTACATGTGTGATGTGTATGTTACTATATATGTATATGTAAATATCCTTCATAAAGGGTGAGCGTAGACCTTTATATTTCTTTTTAAACCAGTACATGTCCAGTGCCCAGCACATAGAAGACACTTAATAAATATATACTGAATGAATAGATGAATGAACTTAGAATGTTCAAATCTAAAGAATTTATTCTAATTTAATCAATATCAGGTAAAAAGCACAGAAAGTGTTAGAACAAGAACTGAATTATAGCATCTCCTACATGAAATTAAATATTTTTAGAAATGGTGGTAAATGTTTAAGTTTTTTATTTGTATTAGCACAGATATAAGCATCAATCATGACATCTTTCTGCTCATAAACCTTAAGTAACTCCCATTGCTCCTATTGCTTAGAAAATAAAATCCATTTCTTTAGTGTGGGACTAACCTTTTCAAATTTATTTTCCATATTACAATCCTGCTTCTTTTGGATATTTCTTATGTATCACCCAACTTCCCCCTTTCCCCACTCTCTTGCTACCTTGCCTGTGTCCAGGCTTTATCGTCATTTTGAAATGCCCTTCAACTTACCTCTATAGAAGCCAGTTCCACCCATCTGTCAAGTTCTGTCCCTAATGCCACTACCTCTATGGAGCCTATGCAGGTATCCTCAGAGAGAGGTAACCTCTTTCCACATTCATGCCACTTTATGTTTGCCCTCTTGAGACCTTTGTCACTTCCTAATCAGATTATAAACTTTTTTTTGGTAGCAGAATCTATGTCTCATTTACTTTTATATTTACAAACTTTCCTGCATTGTAAATATAAAACAATTGCTTGTTTATTAAACAAACTGAAAGCATATGAATTGTCATGCTTCTGCTTGTGAAAGACATGCGTTTTTCAATAATTGTTATGTACAGTAAGGAATATATAGGTGTCCATGATTTTGGCATACTTACCATCATTATGGTTAATTGATTTTGGCAAAAGTGCCAAGGTGATTCTATTGGGAAATGACATTTTTTTTTCAACCAATAGTTCTGGAACATTTGGTTAACTTATGCCAAAAGCAAAGCAAAATAAAACAAAAAAGGAATTAAAACTCTTATTTCACCAATAACAAAAATTAACCCCTAATGGATCATATTCTTAAATGTAAGCACTAAAAGTATAAAAATTCTGGAAGAAAACACAAAGAAAATCTTTGTGTTCTTGAGTTATGCCAAGAGGTCTTAGATTTGACATCAATAGCAGATCTATAGAGAGAAAATGGTAAATTAGAATTTAAATTAAAAATTAAATGTTTATTCCTCAAAACACACTAGTAAGAGAGAAGAAAAGACAACCCAGATAATTTGAGAAGATATATATTAATCATATCTGAGAAAGGACTTGTACCCAGAATGTATGCATAAAGACAGAGTAAACCAATTGCTGTCTAGAATATGGAGAAATGAGAATCCTGAGACATTGTTCATGGAAATGGAATGTAACACAGCCACATTGGAAAGCAGTTTTATCATATCATTATAAAGTTAAACATATACTTGCCATGTGATGTGGAAATTTTACCTTTAGGTATGTACCCAATAGAAATGAAAACAAATCTCTCCACAGAGACTTCTAAGTTAATGTGGATAGTAGCATTGTTCATAATAGCTCCAAACTGAAAGCAATCCAAATATATCCAACTGATGAATATGTGAACAAAAGGAAGCGTATCCTTACAAGGGAGTATTTTCTGGCAATGAAAAGGAACAAAATACGGGTGCATGTAACAACATTTATGAACTTCAGAAACATCTTAAGTGAAAGAATATCTATGTATGTAATGATTCAACCTGTCAGTTTCTACATATGACTATAGAGACAAAACAGATCAGTGGTTGCCTGGTGCCAACAAATGGTCATGCTGGAACTTTTTGGAGATAATGGAAATGTTTTAAAATAGAATTGAAATATTGTTTTTAACCCTATACTAATTTAATAAAACTCATTGTTACACTGATAGTGGGTGTATGTCATGGTATGTAAATTATACTTCAGTAAATCTGATGAAAGACAGATATTTTATTTAAATTTTGAGATCAAGAAAAGTCTAAGGAAATAAAATTTAAGCTTAGACCTAAAATATGAATAGGAATTAGGGAACAAAATTGCTGTTAAACAGAGACAGATCATATCAAACATGCAGGGAGGCACTAAAAATTTGCTTGAATGAATGAATAAATAAAGGAAGTAAGGATTGGAAACTTCATTGAAAATAACTTATAACCTCTCAAAATCATTATGATTCGATTTCCTTGTTAGAAATATTTGTTCTACCTTTTATTGATTCCAAATTGCTTTCCTATAGATTATATTTATTGATCCAATCTCTCTAAATCTGGAGCTATGCAGATGTCTAGACTTTCACAAGTTTATATAAGACTAGCATGCTATTTTATACTCTTCTCCAGGATACACTCCATAATTTCCTTAACTGTTTCTTACCTGACTTGTTTTAAAGACCCTTTATTATTTGGATTGATGGTAACTTTGCTGTGTCTTCTTTTTCTGTTCAAATACGATTTTGCGAACTGAGAGCCATTTATGTACTGCATAGACTCGGACTGTCAGGGAGTAGATTAGCTAGCTCAGTCTTTTGTCTCTAGTTCCAGACCAGACATTAATAGAGCCCAGGGTTGAGAAAGCTTTGGGGATTTTATTATAACATTGAATAAATGGTGTTCAGTGTCAAATAAAAACCTTTTTTCTTCTTTCTAACATATGCTTCAGCTCAATTGCCTTGTCTCTCTCAAGTTATCATGAAATAAATGTTTTATTTATCACTTTGTAAAAAATAAAGATTCAGTTTATCCAGACTAAAATTATTTTGAATTTTCATTCATTGACAAAATATTTTTTGAGCATCTGTATTAGATACACATGGTAGACAAGAAAGTGAGCTGCTTGCTGTCAAGGAGTGCATATTCTAGTGACTTTATTTCACCCTAGAATATGAGCACATCATTTTTTTTCTGTCTTAATCCAAGCATTTAAGAGTAAAGAGTTCAAGGCTAAGAGTGGAGTAGAGTGGCACATTTCTGGAAACCTTTCACAAAACTCTCTTTAGTAGATTAATAAGTACTATGTCATTTAACCAGCATAATAATTATTCCTGAACTTTGCAATTCAACATGAATTCCTGATATATTATGCCTTCCGTCTTTCACTGTGCCATTGCTCCAGTCTCTCTAAGAAGGAAATGAATTTAATGTATTGTTAGAGATAGAAGATCCTAGTTAGTCTTCCAAGGACTTCCATTATATTGCCCAAGATTAGGGTCCTTCTTGTGATAATGTTAAGTTCATTGGCTTTTAATAGAGATGGAAGTAGTTGTAGCACAGGCAATAATAATAGCTTCACTCATCACTTACTAGCTTTAATACACAATATCAAGTGTTTAACTATTTTACTTTATCTTCACAATAGCTTCATGAAGTAGGTCTTATATTATCCCCATTGTATGTATGAGGAAAGAGAATCATAGAGTATTAAGTAACTTGACAAAAAAATCACATAACTTATGAGGGCTGCAGGGACTCCCAGGTATCCTAATCATCATGTTACATTACCCTCCATGAAAATCACAACCGGGGGGGCGGAGCAAGATGGC
Source organism: Rhinopithecus bieti (assembly GCF_001698545.2). Classification (NCBI taxonomy): domain Eukaryota; kingdom Metazoa; phylum Chordata; class Mammalia; order Primates; family Cercopithecidae; genus Rhinopithecus; species Rhinopithecus bieti. Next base: position 114,122 of record NW_016804514.1, read on the forward strand.
CGAATAGGAACAGCTCCAGTCTCCAACTCCCAGCGCGAGCGACACAGAAGACCGGTGATTTCTGCATTTTCAACTGAGGTTCCACCTCTGGGGACAGCACACAGCTGAAGACCAACAGGGGAAGCAGCGGGGGCCGGTGCAGACGCAAATGACTCTGTCTGACAGCTTTGGGGAGAGCCGTGGATCTCTCAACGCGGAGGTTGAGATCTGAGAACGGACAGACTGCCTGCTCAGGTGGGTCCCTGACCCCTGAGTAGCCTAGCTGGGAGACATCCCCCACTAGGGGCAGTCTGACACCCCACACCTCACAGGGTGGAGTACACCCCTGAGAGGAAACTTCCAAAGGAAGAATCAGACAGGTACACTCGCTGTTCAGCAATATTCTATCTTCACA
>NW_016804514.1:118723-133146 GCF_001698545.2 Rhinopithecus bieti
AAAAAAAAAAAAAAAAAAAAAAAAAAAAAAGAAAATCACAACCATTGCATCTCCTGTCTAATGCAATGCCTCAATGCCTGCCAGGAAGATAAACTTGTTAGTAAGGAGGACATGAACTTTTTGTCTCAACTTTTATTTCCAGATCAATGGGTACATGTGCAAGTTTGTTACAAAGGTATATTGTGCAATGCTGGAAAATGGTGTATGAATGAATTCGCCACCCGGCTAGTGAGCATAGTACCGAAAAGGTAGTTTTTCAACCCCTTTCCTGCTCCCTTCTCCTCCCTTTTGTAGTCCCCGGTGTCTATTGGTTCTATCTTTGAATCCATCTGTACCCAGTGTTTAGCCCTCACTTATAAGTGAGAGCATATGGTATTTGATTTTCTGTTCCTGTGTTAGTTTGCTTAGGATAAAGGTTTCCAGATGTATGCACATTGTTGGAAATGTATTTTTTATGGCTATATAGTATTCCACAGTGTATTTCTACTGCATTTTCTTCTTCAATCCACCATTGATGGCCAGCTAGGTTGATTCCATGTCTTTGCTATTATGAATAGCATTGTGATGAACATAAGGGTATATGAAGGAAGACATGAATTTTAGTAGATGTTCTGCATATAAGAATTTCAAATGGAATGTTAGACATGACTTGTCATGAATTTCCATGGAACTAATAAAGCTATGGCTTTAAGGGCCCCAACTTATATGTTTCCTCCAAAGATTTGTTCCCTAATTGGTGATTTACAATTCTGGGTTCTTTTTTTTTTTTTTTTTTACAAGGACCACCAAAATTGTGTAAGTGTATCCCCAAAAATCTTACATCTGTTCTTGTGCATCATTTTTTTTTGGTTAATTTTGTTTACCTATTCTTCCACCAGGAAGTTTTATTGGCCTTTATTTCCAAACTTTTAAATTTTCACACTCTCTAAGTTCTTTCTCCTGCTCCTCTTGTATTCCCTTTTCTCTCTGATTAAAAACCATCTCTTTGTCTTATTTGGATGAATTTATCTCTTTCCTCCCATGTTTTGGACTTCAAATAGGTTTCCCCAAAGTGGGATATTTTCTCAAGGATAGATTCCACAAGTAAAGGAATTATTATAGCAACATTTTTTTTTTTCTTTTTTCCTGAGAAGGAGTCTTGCTCTGTTGCCCAGGCTGGAGTGCAGTGGCACCATCTTGGCTCACTGCAACCTCCACCCTCTGGGTTCAAGTAATTCTCCTGCCTTAGCCTCCTGAGTAGCTGGGATTACAGATGCATGCCACCACACCTGGCTAATTTTTGTATTTTTAGTAGAGATGGGGTTTTGCCATGTTGGTCAGGCTGCTCTCGAACTCCTGACCTCATGATCTGCCAGCCTTGGAATCCTAAAGTGCTGGGATTACAGGTGTGAGCCACTGTGCCTGGCCCCATGCCAACCTCTTTCATAGATTTTTACTTCCATTTACTTTCAGCATTGAACACAGACTCTTCAACTTATTTCCATGAAAATATCAACAGGTCTGTTTTTTTTTGAAAATGGTATAATCATCTATTGCTGTATTATAATTTTAACTCATTTCTCTCTTCTTAAGTCAAAACTATAATTTTGTATCATTCTCTTTTTTAAAATTCCAAATTCATATTGGTACTCATGACATAGATGATTAGGGCTGAAAGTACTATTTCCATTTCCTCCCATTTTCTATTTACATATGAATCACTTCCTACAGTCTAAGTACTCAATCTGTTTTCTTCTAGTTGTGTTATAGAAGTAGACTCACAGTGAGGTCTTTATATATATTTGTGTGTGTATTGATCATGAAGACTATTTTTAGAACGTGATGAAAGATGTGTACTATCTCCATAAATATACACATATATAACATTTTACTTCTGTACCATCAGGGAATTGACTTACTCTTTGAAGCCCACCTATAATTTCCCAGGCCCACAGACACCAGACTAAGTATCTTCACAGTGCAATTACTAAAATCTAGAATAGGTAACAATATGTGCTGAATTACTTTGAAAATCTACTTTTCTTCATAGTGTCGGTTTTTTGTTATGTTCTTTGAGGGCTGAGGAAATGTTCTGCATATATGCAAATTGTTGGATCACTATGTTCTTGAATCATTACCATTTTGCTGAGGACACTTGTAATGTAGTTGATTTAAGTCTTTAAGTCTCCTAGTGAGGTTTATTTTTTTTTTCCAGAACAATGTGACTCTTCTCTTTTAAAACCCATTAAGGGATGAAAAAGTCATTAGAATGTGAATGTGGATATCTCAGGAATTGATGTACTACATTTGGAGCTGTTATATTAATGAAAGCGAGATTATCATAGAAATGAATCATATAGCCATAAACTTGTAACACACAGTGGGATCCATTAGTATGTCAGTGGAAATGATGTGGTGTTATCACAGAAAATGTGATTTGTCTTAATGGAGAGAAAGTGTGAGCAGAACATATAGATGAATTTTAGAAAATTTTTAAGAGGATTTAAAAGCTAAAACTATTTCTATATCTTAAAAGTCTTTAAAATAGGTTCTGTTGTTGAAGAAGATTACATGCAGATAATGATGTTATTTATTATATCAACTAACAAAGGTTGAAATTAATTACTGTAAGATTGTTAATTTTTACCTCTCTTTTAATATGTACAGAATTTCTACTGATGTATAGACATGTCTTCTTTTCCTGTATCTATCTTGTAGCTTAAGACTCTGATATAAATTTCTTTCTCTGAAAGCCATTCAAGTCTCCTGTTTATAAAAGTAGCTTTGGTATAGAGGTTGGGGATAAAATAAAGACACTAAAAAGTTCGTCTTTTACTTTCAGTGACTGCAATTAGAGTGGAATTGTAACTTCCCTTCTACATTAAAAATATGAGTAGAGTTTAAGATGAATATATAGCAATTACTTATTCTCTAAGCTGAAAAGTTGCTTGAGTAGGTTTAGTCTGAGTGTTATGATGAAAATTAGGGGTTATTGACCCTGATAAAAGAAACCTGGATTGATGGTCCACTTAATTTTTTATCCAGAGATCCCTGAGAAGTCTCTCCCAGCAAATGATAATTTGGAGTTTACGATTTTACTTTATTGTTGTCTTCCAAATGACTTAGATCTTGAACTGAAAAAAATATCTCACATCACAACCTGGAAGTAATATCTTCATATAACTTCCTTTCTTTCTTTTTGTATTCTGGAAAACATAAAAGGCTATATACACAAAATGTATTTTCAGTATTTAATCAATCATGTATGTGAGTTGTTGAAAATTAACTAGTTAACAAAAATAACATATATTCTGCTAGTTCAAAAATTTGATAATTTGTAAACTAAGGCTAATAAGTATAAGAGAAAATTTTCATGAACATGTTAATGTTTTATAGATACAATGATGATTTCTAGAAATAAAAGCAGAAGGCTTAATAAGTTGATCAACTAATATTTATGAAATTGGCACAATAATTAATAAGGCAAGGAAAGCATTCCCTGACTCCACATGACAAACAATTAGATATTTTAAATAAAGTGTGAAAAGTGCCTGGTGATAGGAAATATAAAAAATGATGATGTACTAATGACTCAGGCAGGTAGTTTAGGAAATTCTGAGACCCTAACTAGCTTGTCCTCCAAGTATCTCCACTGATACACATCACAATGCCATGAACATTTCAGATCTCTAACAAATATTTGTTAAATGAATACATGAAGATATCATGCCCACCCTTAAGTACCTAACTGCTGGAGAGACAGACATGGAAAGAAGTCTTAATTACATGCTAATAATAATAACCACTTAGTAAGCATTTCTTTTGTGGGAGACCAACTATGCAGGTATTTTATGTCTATTATGTATAATGTTTTAAACAATCCTTAAAGATAATAATGACGAATTAGTAGCTGATATTTACGTAATGCTTACCGTGTGCTAGTTTTTCCTTTTTGTTTGGCTGAGAGAGGGTAACTTAGGGAGAAGAGAGTAAGGTGTGAAACACTTTTTCAGTCAAAGGGTACATCCTGAGTAAAGCCAGAGAAATAGAAGAATGAACAGTTTGTTCAGGAATAGAAGTAGTTATTCAACGATCAAATGATTTGTAAAAGATGTTTGGAATTCAGTTTTACCCTGGACCTACTGCCCCTCTGAACTTTATGTGACATGAATCATTACTTTCCATGAAAGGTGAGTGTTTTAATGTTAAATTAAATCTTACTTTCTGTAGTATATTTTGTTATATACAGTGATCTTGGCTTCATTATGGCTGGTGAAAAGAAGGTCATGATCCCCTTTCCGTCATGCCAGAGAAGATATGAGTGTGACATCAGTGAAAGTCACAGAGTGAGGAGAAATTATACCATACAGAACCTTAAAATTCTTAAAATATGTTCTTTTACACTGTTGAAGGCTTACTCTCGTAAAACAAGTAAATGGGTGAAGAGCAGCTGAAATCACTCAGACTCTTTCCTGCTTTCCTCCACTGTTTTTATATTAGAAGAATGCAAAGAAAGAAACACGCATGTGATCTCAGCTACACTAAAAAAGCCACTTTCGGGTTCTCTGTTTTTCAAATACGGCAAAAGTGATTCAAGCAAATTATTAGTCACATGAGTGCAAGGAGATGACAAATTATAGATTAAAGTGAGAAACCCCTCTAGGAGAGGTTTATAATAAAATTGTCAACACTCTCTTTAAGAGACTCAGCTGGAAGCTGCTATAGTCTCTAAAATCACTAGCCTCAGATTATCTTTTTTCTCCTTTATTGAGGCACTAACATCAACCACAGGTGGTAAGTGGTAGCCAATTATGCTCCCACTTTCAAAATTAATAGCATTGTGCAGTCTGACAGTCTCGTATTCTTGGCCTATGTGTTAACTGTTAGGCCACTGCTACTTTTTCTCTTTTTCACCAGTGAATACATTAAATTCAGCAACTAGAGCTGACCAGTGGGGCCCATCTGTCTCTCGCTTTCTCCTAATGAGCTGCGAGTCTGGGAATGACCAGCATAACCTGTCCAAGCAGTCGTCTTCTTGCCAGAGCCAAGCCACACCAGCGGGGCCTGCTTCTTGTCCCCACCTCTGGCATCCAAGCATAGACCCAGGTGAAATCTAGTGAAAGTGGCAAAGGGGACGTAGAGCTATCTTAGCTTCATGTGCTTCTTGCTTGAGATTTGAGGGAGAGAAAATATAAATACAACATTTAATTAGCTACACTATCCCGTACTACCTGAAGTTCCTTTGATTAATAAGATTGAGAGGTTTATCTACAGGCATAACTCAAAATTCAGGTTTTAATAAGTCTTCATATTTATCTCATAGTGCTCTTACCTCTGTTTTCTCCAGTCTTTTCTTGTTGTTAACTGTAAGCACATACATGATTCATTTCAATCCATGTCTTCATCAGTGGAAGTTTGGACTCCTGCAATAATCCTCTTACTGTAGTGCTCCCAAGACAACCCTCCCTCCCATTCCCACTTCCTGTTATTCCATCCTGCATATTGGTGGCAGATTAATCTTCATGTTATAGTTTCTGCTTAGGAACCTTAAACAACTTTTAATATTTCTGCTATATTAAATCTAATGTAATTTAGGGAGTAGGTAGCAGTGTGCCAGGAGATAAAAGTGGCTTCAATGACCTACTTATCCAGTTATTTTTCTGTTCTTTATCTTATTTAAAAATATATTTATTCTACTGCCAGACCCAGTTCTCTCTGTGTGTGTGTGTGTGTGTGTGTGTGTGTGTGTGTGTGTGTGTTTTGGTTTTGGTAAATAATTTGCAATCTTTTCTGATAAACTGCTCTCATTATTTGTGGACAATTATTTCATATTTCTAAATAATTTCAAAGAACACAATCGCATCTACCATTTGAAAAGTATTCCACACATTTACATTTTACTCCATAATCCATTTGTGTTCACCTAAAAACATTTCAAGTCAATTGCCACTGAATAAAGTTATAGTTCTAGAATACGTACCATGTTTATTTTGTGGACTTTTGAGGACCCAAACATACCACCCAGTATTTCATGTAGTACAGTCTTCAGTTGAGGAAGCTGGTTTTTACACTGTTTGCTTCTTTGGTATTAAGATTTTTACTTATTCAACTCACAGACAATCTCATCTCCCACTTCCTCTTTGAAGACTACTTGGTGTACTCCAGGCTCTGTAGGTGTTCCTCCTTTTTTAACTCTTAAAATATGAAACATTTCCCCATAATTTATTGAGTATCTTATTTGGAAAAGGAAAGTATCAATTGTTCAGTGTTTGGCACATTCCGTCTGTTTTAATTGTTTTGACTTGGACTATAAATTCCTTAAAGGGTAAGGGGCATGGTGCAGTGAACAAAGATACGAAGAACACTTAATATTCTTCCGAGTATGAAATAGTTACATACGTGGTTGGTTGTAGAAGGTTTCTTAAACTACAGACAAGAGTTGAAAAGGTGAAAATTGTTGATGTTTTTGTTCTGATAGTTGGATTTTCTTTTTTCAAAATACATGACCATGATTACTAAGGACAGATAACTCCTCAGAGTGACCTTCTAGTGAAAAGAGTAATAAAATGTGCTTTCATTTGTACTTTTCTTTTATTTCTTTTTTTTTTTTTTTGAGACAGTCTTGCTCTGTCACACAGGCTGGAGTGCAGTGGTGTGATCTCAGCTCACCGCAAACTCTGCCTCCCTGGGTTCAAGCAATTCTCCTGCCACAGTCTGTCTAGTAGCTGGGATTACAGATGCACATCACCATGCTTGGCTAATTTTTTAGTTTTAGTAGAGACAGGGTTTTGTCATGTTGGCCAGGCTGCTCTTGAACTCCTAACCTCAGGTGATCCGCCCACCTTGGCCTTCCAAAGCTGGGATTACATGAGTGAGCCACTGCGCCTGGCCCATTTGTACTTTTCTAGTTAGTTTTATTTAATTTCTTTTCCCTTTGTAAAAAGCTCTTCCTGATGAAAGTCACTTAAATAAATCATTAAATTGAGAGACAACACTTGGTGCAAGGATCATCTAATCAGTTGTTACTGTGACTAATGATTAATTTTTTTTCTAAATTCTTGTTACATTTGTGGTCTGTGCCACACTATTAAGTAGTTAGTTGCATGCTATTTTTTCCTATAGTAATTTTTATACAGAATTAGTTGACCTCATAAGGACAGAATCTGTTCTTGCAAATACTTGTGGATCCCACTGTGCTGGGCACCCTAAATACTTAGCTGTTTAGCATTCAAACCTGTGCTTAGACACAACTGAAAAATGAACAATATTTCTACAGAGGAAGGTGCCTGAAACTTCTCTTATTTCATACTCAATTTGCATTTCATAATAATATGATGAGCTTGTATGTGTATATAAACATTTACCTTTTCAAATGCTTTCACATTATAATCTTATTTCATCCTTTTTGGTATTTTATCCTACTGATTCCTAACCTTTTATGATAACAGTGCCTCCTGTTGATTTTATAAACCACATATGACACTTGGAATTCGGTTCTTGTTATCCTTCATGTCAGAGCAGTTTTAAATAATCTTTTAGTAGAAGATTTTTACTTTTGAAAATCAAACACTATTTCCCTCAGTTTTATAGTTTAGAAAGTTTTCTGTAGTCTCCCAAAATATTTTTAGCATTCTGTAAATTTTCTCAGCACATCCAATGATGAGTTGTAACCCTTAAGGTTTACACATCATCAACATTGAACAATCACTCATCTTGTACTAATACAAAAGGTTGCATCTGAAGAAACCCATTCCCTCGCTCCCTCCCTCCCTCCCTCCCTCCCTTCCTATCGTGTGACTCCCAGGACCATGATTATCAGTGTCTCTTCCATCTCATTTTCTTCCTTTTTTATTCAAGAGTCCCAGCTCCTTTGAAGTATACGACACTCACCATCCACAACTTCTACTAAGCTTCTTACAAGTCTCTCATTCACTGAAAAATTAGCTCCCAGCTTATTATTGTCTTCCTCTCTACCCCTACAGCCGTCATTATTTATGGTCAATTCAACATTCACATGGATGACACACCCAACATTCTGACTCCTTAAATCGTGAATCTTTTCATTTTGAAAAATCTGTTCTCTACTGCCATGGTCATATATATCCTAGACCTTGTCACTTTGGTAACTATGTCAGCTCCTGTTTTTCCAATTCATTTACTCTAGTATTTCCATATTCCAAAAGTCCTTTTATTGAATGAAAACCTTATATTCATGTTTACTTTCCATCATGCTTCTCTAATTTTTGCTTCCTTCATACCTACCAGAGAGTCTACAGTTCAGTTAAATAGCTTCTGTAACAATCTCATCTTCTTTTCCTCTTTTTTCCTCTATTTATTCAACTGTCAAAATTCTAAACTTGATTTATACCAAATTGTTTCCTTCTCTGTGGCTGTCCTAGAGAAGCTGGATATTTTAAAAAATAAGAATCACAGAACCCTGTTGACTTCTTTTCCTTTAAGTTAATTAGCATACAAATTTAGTTAGCACTTAATTCCATCAGATAATTTTGCTACCTTTTCCTAGTGAGTTTAGTTTTCCACTCTGTAAACTATTCTAGTACCTTTTCTCTCCTGATCATATTCTCTCATCATGTCAGCTGATGAACTCACATCATACTTCCAGTTAACAAATCTGTTGTATGTATACTCATAGTTTCTGCCTTGCTACTTGCACAGTAATTGAAGTGTCCCTCTTTCTATCAGAGGCCACCTCCTATGTGCCTATGAGTCTCATCCCTCCTCAACTTCCCCAAATTCATCTCTGCAGCTCTTTTTCCCCCTTTCTGCTTTATTACTGTGTTTCCCACCCTCTATGATCATTCAACAATGCATATAAACATGTTCTCCAATCAACCATTAAACGACACTTCCCTCCTTCCCCCAGGTAAAGTCTGTACTTCCCTAGTTTTGAGGGTTGTCTCCTTGCAAGTCTAGATTGTATATACCACCTCCATCCTGGTCTCCACTTTTTTGAAACTGTTTTGGAAACCATTCTTGTCATCACTCTCAATGCTGTACAATAAGTAATTCTAACGTCTCAGTGGCCTAAAACCCCATTTATCAATCTTTCATGTTTTGTGAGGTTGGCCTTAGTAGGCTATGGAGGTTCTTCTGATACATCCTACTCATAGGCATTGCTTCTCTCATGCGTCTTCCCATTCTGGAACTTAGGCTGAAAAAGGAGCAGCCTTTTCAGACTTCCTGCTGGCAAAATTAATGAAAGTTCCTGAGAGGGTCAATTAGCCATATGGTCATTACAATAAAGAGTATTTCATATTTGTTATTATATGTAAATTATGTACTATATCTTTGAGTAAAATTTGTAATAAAACTTTGTTTGAAATGCATTTGTGTATCTTTTTTTTTTTTTCCTGGTGAGTTTAACAAATGTTAAACATTTGCCAGCATATCACTGCTAATATGCTTCTTATATGCAGCACATCTGAAAAAAAAAAAAAACTTTTGCTATTCTCTTTTCACAGCTCTCCCTCTCATGGCCATGTCACCCTCTCAGTCTTCTCTGTCCTGGTAAATGATATAATCATTCAATCTGTTGGAAAATCCTAAAACCTAGTAGTCATGCTTGGTTACTTTTTTTTGTCTTCTAAATCCAGACAATCAAGTCCTGTCATCTCTACTTAAAATATAAATTACTCTCTACTTTCACTGTCACCATCCTAATCCATTGTCACCATTATTCATTGCCTAGGCTATTGGCAATTTCTCTTAACTGGACTCCATTCTTCCTTGTCTTGTCTCCCTACATTCTCTCCTTGCTTAGTATAGCAATTTTTCAAAAATATAAATCAGGTCATGTCACTTCCCTGCTTAAAACACCTTGATGATAGATGCCTTACTTAGCCAGGTATTCTTGGGCCACAAAAATTTTTCTTAATAGGCTTTATTTTTTAGAACAGTTTTTAGTTCATAGCAAAATTGAGCTGAAGATGCAGAGATCCCCCATATGCCCTCTATCCCCACATATGCACAGCTTCGCCTACTATCAACAACCCATACCACAATGGTACATTCGTTACAATTGATGAACTACATTGACAAATTATTATCTAGCATCAATAGTTTACGTTAGGGTTCACTCTTAGGGTTGCACATTCTGTGGGTTTGGACAAAGATATGATGCCATGTATCCAACATTATAGTCTCATACTGAATATTTTCACTGCTCTGAAAATCCTTGGTGTTCCACCTATTTATCCATGGTGGAATGGATACATCCCCTTAATCCCTGGCAACCACAGATCTTGTTACCGTCTCCTTAATTTTGTCTTTTCCAGAATGCCATATGGTTAGAATCATAGAGTATGCAGCCTTTTTAGATTGGCTTCTTTTACTTTGTAATATGTATTTAAACTTCCTTCATGTTTTTTCATGACTCGATAGCTCATTTCTTTTTAGTGCTAAATAATAGTTTATTGTCTGGATGTACCACAGTTTGTTTATCCATTTACCTACTGAAAGACATCTTGGTTGCTTCTAAGGTTGAACAATTATGAATAAAGCCGGGAAGGAGTTAAGAATATGTCACACCAAAATTTTAACACAGTGATTGAGATTCTTATAAAACCACTAGAAAGGCCAAGGTTGTGAATGTCAACAAATGTTGCGTGACCTTTCAGGTATGGTCTAGAACATCAGGAACTTTGTGCTGTTACCTCTTCAGGAATCACTGAGAAACTTTCTCAGATTTCTCATTTTTCCCCAGCCACATCCAGGTGGGGAGTATCAGATGGGAACTTAAAGGAGACAACTGGGGGCCACTGCAAGATCTCACATCTGTCAAAGCCACACATCCATTCACTACTGCTCTGGAGGGTGAAGGCAATTAATTCTACTTCTCTTATACTTCCAAATCTTATACAAATTGATCTCACTGGCAGAATGTAGCTCATATCTAAGCCCTGGAAACAAGGAAGTCTGGAAAAGATTCTAGTCCCTGACATTCAAGGCTTCTAGTCCCTGACATTCAAGAAAGAACATGGATAGTTTTATAGATAAATTCTGGTTGCCAAAACAAGCAAAAACAAAACAAAACAAACAAAAACCCAAAAACAAACAAAAAAGCAAGCAATGTGCAAGACAAACTAAATACATATCCCCCCTTACATCCAGATGGATGGTTAACAACTGCAAAGCAAAGCAGATGCCCAGAGAATAAAATTTTCTTCTCTAGGAAGTTCTTGATTAAAGGATTCTTGTCCCACTGAATGTCTGATTCAGACATGATTTCTCAAATCCATTCTCTGTTTTTCTCACATGTAGCAAAAATGATAAGAACATTATAAGAGAAAAGGTGAAAGGGCTGAATGAAATTTCCATTGATTCTGGATGATGTCTGCCCTTTGAAGATTTAAGAAAGGAGAAAAATACTGTTTTCTACATTACGGTACTTGAAGACCTAGCTGAGGAAACAAGATTAAAGCACATAGAACAAACTGGGAGCAAATATGCTGTGTAGTAATAATATACTTGGTTTTGTAACATGGAAGAAAATATTGGTGTGTGTAGAGTAATGGAAGAAGGCGTCTGTCTGAGCCTTAAAGATGGATAGTATTTGGGGCAGTGAGAGGAAGGGAGGAACATTCAAAGTGTATGTATGGAGGGGAGAATGCTGTAAGGAACGGCTGGAACGAGCATGTCAGGGAATAGTGGGAAGTTTTTCAACAACCTCCTAAAATAACTTCCTCTCTAAATTTGCCCTGTCAGTTCATTTGCCGTACCTATTACCAATAGTTCTTCACTTCGCCCCCCTGCCTTGACACGTGAAGACCTTCATTTTTATTACACACTCTCAAGGATTTACCCAGAGTTATTAACATTTCATGTCATGGTTCTGCCCTTCTCTTTCTTTATTGGAAATACTTATCAATAAGTAAGTGAAAAATAATGATGAATAATAGTGATGGCTTCTAACTTGGCAGTGGAAGAGCATATCAGAAAACAAATAAATTATTGGTAATCAGTTGAGAAGGTTGTTAATTTGCTCCAATATATGTATTTTTAAATATGTTCACAAACTTTGTTAACTATATTTATAATAAATAAATGTCAACATATCTTTACATTTTGGGAAAACATCTGTGAGTTTTGATACGAGTATTGAGGATGGCTGTTTTGTCCAGACAATAGGTAGATAAATATAAAATGCAAATCTGGTTTTATTACCTTTATAGAAATAACTCAGTGGTTCACTATTATATCTATGCTTTTAATTTGTCATCCAAAGTCTTGTCCCCTGTCCACCTCTTTGCTGTCATCTCTCACCTTGCTAAGAGGTATACTTATGCTCAGTGATTTTCTAGTAGTTTGCTGCAGGCATTATGCTGTTTCACATCACACTGTCTTTGCTAATGTTCTTTTTTCACCTAAAAGATTCTCCTCAAACCTGTTTCAATGTGTTTAATTTTTCCCTGTCTTTAGAAACTTGGCTGAGGTATCAACTGCTACAAAACACCTTCCTTAACTTTGTATGATGAGGTTTAATGTCTCTGTGCTTTTCCGTAAATGTGACTATACTTTTATCATTACACTTTCCATAGTATATTGAAATTATTGTTTGGATTTCTGTCTTCATCACTAAAATGTAAACTGTGTAATAATAGTAACCATGTTATATTGAATATTGATCATTTTATTCCTTGTACTTAGCAGAATGCCTAACACATAATAAGATCTTCAATTGAAGATAACTGGTAAGAGTAGAGGTTACAAAATTGGGGAAATTTTTTGAAAGACCAGATAGCTTGCTTAGGGAGGCTGAGAATACCAGGCTCAAAAATTTAGGCTATGTGTAATAGGAAGCTACTCTAAATTTTGTGAACACTTAAGTTTTACTAGGCACTTAAAAATGCTTTATGACAGATAGGCCAATTGAACAGAATAGAGAGCCTAGAAATAAATCCACACCTATAGATAAACTGATCTTCTACCCAGGTGAAAAGAATGCATGATGAGAAAAGGAGAGTCTTCAATAAAGAGTGTTGAGTAAACTGGGTATCTGCATGCAAAAGAATGAAATTGAACCCTTATGTTATATCTTATTCAAAAATGAACTCAAAATGTATTAAAGACTTAAACATAAATGTTGAAACCATAAAACTCCTAGGAGAAAATATAGGAAAAAAAACTTCTTGATATTGGCCTTGGTAATTGTTTCTTGAATATGGCACTAAAAGCACAGGGGAAAAAAGCAAAAATAAACAGTGGAGTTACATTAAACTAACAGACTTCTGCACAGCAAAGAAAATAATAAAATGAAAAGGCAACTTATAGACTAGGAAAAACGATTCACAAATCATACATCTGCTAAAATGTTAATGCCTGAAACATATAAGCAAATTCTATAGTTTGATAGCAAACAAAGCAAAAACAAAAACAAAATACAACAAAAAACCTTGAAACCAAACCAAAACCACAAATAGCCCCATTAAAAAATGGGCAAAGGACCTGGATAAACAGTTCTTCCAATGAAGCTTAGAAATGCCCAAGAGGTATATGAAAAGGTGTTCAATATCACTAATCATCAGGGAGATGCAAATCAAAACCACAATGAGATATCATTTTCCATCTATTAGGGTGGCTATAATCATAAAACCAAAAGGTACATGTTGAGGAGGATGTACAGATAAGGAAAACCTATATACTTTTGGTAGAAATGTAAATTGGTGCCACCATTATGGAAACTGTATGTAAATTTCTCAAAAAATTTAAAATAAAACTACCATTTTGTGATAGTTAATGCTGAGTGTCAATTTGATTGGGTTGAAGGATGCAAAGTATTGATCCTGGGTGTGTCTGTGAGGGTGTTGCCAAAGGAGATTACCATTTGAGTCAGTGGGCTGGGAAAGGCAGACCCACTCTTAATCTGGGTGGCACCATCTAATCAGCTGCCAGTGCAGCTAGAATATAAGGCAGGCAGAAAAACATGAAAAGACTAGACTGACCTAGCCTCCTAGCCTACATCTTTCTCCCATTCTGGATGCTTCCTGCCCTCAGACATTGGACTCCAAGTTGTTCAGTTTTGGGAGCTGGACTGGCTCTTCTTGCTTCTCAGCTTGCAGATGGCCTATTGCAGGACCTTGTGATTATGTGAGTTAATACTTAATAAACACCCCTTTATATATCTATATCTATATCTATATCTATATCTATATCTATATCTATATATCTCCTATTAGTTGTGTCCCCCTGGAGAACCCTGACTAGTACACATGTATATTCCAGCAATCCCACTTGTAGGTATATATTAAAAAATATTGCAATCGGCCGGGCGCGGTGGCTCAAGCCTGTAATCCCAGCACTGTGGGAGGCCGAGACGGGCGAATCACGAGGTCAGGAGATCGAGACCATCCTGGCTAACATGGTGAAACCCCGTCTCTACTAAAAAATACAAAAAAAAAACTAGCCGGGCGAGGTGGCGGGCGCCT
>NW_016804514.1:133396-140388 GCF_001698545.2 Rhinopithecus bieti
AAAAAAAAAAAAAAAAAAAAAAAAAAAAAATCTTGAAATCTTGAAAATATATCTTGAAAATAATCTTGAAAAAATATCTGCACTCCCACGATCATTGAAACATTATTCACAATAACTGAAACATAGAAACAACATAAATGACCACCAATGGACAGATTGATGAAGAAAAGGTGGTATATTCATGTAATGGCATATTATTCAGCCTTAAATAGGAACTATTACTATTTGGGACAACATGGATGAACCTGGAGGACATTTTGCTAACTGAAGTAAGATATAGAAAGGCAAACACTAGATAACACTACATCTCTGATGGATCTAAAATAGTCAAACTCATAGAAGCAGAGCGTAGAATGGTGGTTGCCAGGGCCTGAGGGGAGGGAAGTATTAGTTAAAGGTCACAATGTTTCAGTTACATAGGATGAATAAGCCCTAGAGATGTACAGTACAGCATAGTGCCTATAGTTAATAATATTGTATTATATACTTAAAACTTTGTTAAGAGGATAGATCTCATAAGTGTTGTTAACACACGCATACACAAAGATGGTGGGAGTCAACTTTTAGAGGTGATGGATATGTTTACAGCATAGATTGTGGTGATGGTTCCACAGATATATGATCTTCAAACTCATCAAAGTAGTAGTATATATTAAATATGTGCAGCTTTTGCATGCCAGTCATACCTCAATAAAGTGGTTAAACATGCTGTATAAATTAGGTTTTAGGAATACCTAATTTTTCTGTCTTCGGGGGTAGGGATTATTGCATATATATATATATGTATAATTATATATATATGTATAATTATATATATATATGTATAATTATATATATGTATAATTATATATATATATATATATATGACATAATTGATGCTCAGGGATGACAAATAGCTTTCTCAGTATCACACAGTTGGCAAAAAATGGAGTGGGTCTTTAAATTACAATCTGTCTCTGAGGTCTTTCTACATTGTGTTAAGTAATCTAACAGAAATAATTGCTGTAAATGTTTATTTGAAGTAATCACTGTTTCACTGATTCCTTACTTGAAGGTTTAGGTCATATTTTAAAGCTTACACACAATACCAGTGAACCCAGATTTTTTTTCAGTTTCACAGTGGTTCTTTGACCTGCTAGAATCATGTGTTTATGGAGAGAGCCAATATAGCACACAGCCTGTTACATTAGTTGGGATGCCATTCAAAGTGCAGCTGGCAAATACTTCTGCCAAAGGAAATTTCAGTATAAAAGTGCTGCTGCTGAAGGCTATTGAGCTACCTATTTGTGAAAGCTATCTGAGTCATTTTTCTTTTCATCCTCTATCACCAGCAGTGGGTAATCCTTTAGTTCCTGTATTGCTTTTCTAGTCATTCTTCTTAGAATGGCAGTCTCACACAATGGTTGCCTGGAATGTGCCAATTTCTTGTGGTTTCTCCTCTGATTATGTTTGCAGACGTCGAGAGAGAGGGTGAAACATGTAAAACCAATCTACTAATATCAGCTAACTTAAGTAAAGTTTGTTTCAAATGGATTGCCCTGGAAGCCACCAAGAATCATTATGTAAGCCACATTTTTCTGAAATGTAGGTGAGCAAAACTGAGCTTAGTTTCTTCCTTTATACATTTATTTAACACCTAATACAGGTGTTCATAGCATTTATTACTCTTTTAATTTCTTTACTAATCTCTTTATCACCTTCTAGATTGTCAACTCTATCAGTACAAAAATCTTGGTTGCCTTTCTCAGCACTTTACTACTAGCATCTCACATGGATGATGGCATGGAGTAAGCAGTTAAAAGGACAATTACTGGATGAATAAGTTATAAACATGCAATATTTTTGACTATTACAAAATTCTCCACTCTGGTACAAAAAAGGCAAATAATCACCTATATTCTTTAGAACAGTGCTTCTCAAACTTTCATATATCTGCATTACCTGAGGATCTTGTTAAAATGCAGTTGGCTGGCTGGGCGCAGTGGCTCACGCCTGTAATCCCAGAACTTTGGGAGGCGGAGGCGGGCAAATCAGGAGATCAGGAGATCGAGACCATCCTGGGTAACACGGTAAAACCCCGTCTCTACTAAAAATACAAAAAAAGCTGGGCGTGGTGGCGGGTGCCTGTAGGCCCAGCTACTCGGAAGGCTGAGGCAGGAGAATGTCGTGAACCCGGGAGGTGGAGCTTGCAGTGAGTCGAGCCTCCAACCTGGGCGAAAGAGTGAGACTCTGTCTCAAAACCAACAAACAACAAAAATGCAGTTGGCTTTAGCAGAGATGGGACAGGGCCTGAAACTGCATTTCTAACAAGCACATGGATGATGCCACAGTTATCATTAGACATTTTGAGAAGCAGCTGTTAGAACACCTCAGCCATGAACTGCTGTTCATGTTGCCATTTCTTCCTCCAATTTCATTTATTTGCTGGCTGGCCTATCTGGCTTTCCATCAGCAATTCATTAACCGTCTTTGGATAGATAAATCGCTGTGGCTACTCAGCCTGGGACACACTAGATGGATACTCTCTCAGAGAAGCAACTCAATTGCAAGTTACAGCCTTCACTTGATAGGATCTGTCCCTTGTGACTTTTGATTTTGGGTTCATATCTGAAGCTCACATTTGTTTTCTTTGTGTCACTCTCTTAATACAAGTAGTGCATCTCTCTGTCCACAGATACCCCAGGGCTGGCTTTTCCCCTTATTGTCACAGGCTTTGAAGGACTGTCCAAGATAAAATGTATGTATGCTTAACATTTCTCATGTTAAGCTGGATGATTCTTAAAATACCCTACTAAATGTTGCAAAAATCTATCCATGCATTTTGGAGGGATATAAAAACCAAAAACAGGATCAACACATACAAGCTTTATTATATTTATGGAGATTCTTTTTCTGTACATGGGGTTATTGAGAGGAATAAGTAAAACATCTAGCACAGCTTTGTGATAAGAGCTTAATACAGGGATCTATTAAAATATTTTTATTGATTTCATTACTGTTGGCTTGAGGTGTGTCCAGTGCTACACAATATAGGCATTTTATGGATTCCAATTGGGTTATAATATACTTTTTGTTATAAATTAGCTAGAAACTGAGAAGTTCTATCCGTGGCCCCAACGCTGACTCAGGCTATTTACTGACCATCTTCTAGATTATTTTTAACAGAAGAGGAATAGTTTTCACATCATTGAATTCCATTTAGGCTTTTTAAACCTTAAATAGTATTTAAGTAATGACATTATTCTTTTTCTCCTCCTAAATATTTCCTGAGCTCCGTCAATTCCCTTTTCATGATGGTCTATTGTTTAGGCAAGTTTTTTCCTTATCTTTTTCATTTTTGATTTATTCTTTAATTTCATGACTTCTACTTTCTTATTTTATCTCATATTTAATATTAGGTTACAGTTTTCTTCTACTTTGCAACTATATTTTGTTGCTGTTCTTTCATTATCTGTTAACACATGAATCAGGGCTTTTTCCTTTAGTTCTTAGGATATAATTTCATGAGGTTGGATAGCTAGCCTGTTCTTCTTTTCGTGGCTAATCAGATGGGTTTTCCTCTATTCTCAGAAGTAGGTTCCTGTGCAGGGGGTGGGTAGGTTAAGGTAGCTTTCTCTGTTTTTTGCTCAAGGACTTTCTCTTCTATGGTTACCACAAAGTATTAAAACTGTGGCCTCTTTGTGTAGAAATGTCCACAGATCTGATATCTGCCTTCTCAGCACATTTTACATCCAGTAACTGTACCCTTGGCCTCCTGACCTGTTCAATTTGGATTCTATTTCTGGAATGTTTTCTCCCTCAATGTGAGTTTTTGTGTTTATGAAAGGGAGACTGCTGAGTATTTCTGAGATGCTCAAGTATTTAAGCAGTCTCAGAAAATCCTGCTTCTTCAGGAGACTGTTGCTGAGTCCATGCCATCTTTTCTGGTCATGCTAAGCTGTGATTGCTATTTATTCCACCCCTAGTAGAATCCTCTCTTTTTGGGGGTATTTGTTAGAAATACATAAAATAAAGCTTGGAGGCACTTGAGATCATCAGAATTCCCTATATCTTCCCTTCACTATTTCTGCAAAGTGTTAAATCCATGCAGATTTGGGCCCTCTCACTCATATTCTGGAAGATGGCTGTGCTATCCTAGATGCTCAGTTATTAAGAGGATTTAAGGAGTGACTGATTGTGTAGAATCACCTGGGAAGCTTTTGAAAAATACCAATACCTACCCCTTGCTTCCAAGATTCAGTCAGTCTGAAGTGGGGCCCAGGAACCAGCATTTTAAAATTGCTCCCACCATGTTCTAGAATGCAACTATGGCAAGTAACTGCTGTTCTAGGTCGATTTTAAGTTTGATACTCAATTCAGTTGGTGCATAGTTTGAAGTCCTTCCTTTCCTTTCCTTTTTCCTTTCCTTTTTCTTTTCCTTTTCCCTNGTTAAAAATTTTTTCCTTTATGCTGAATTTCCTTAAGGGAAAAAGTAGTATTTATCTTCAGTCACTTTAGCACTTATAAAATATATGGCATAAAGTAATGTAAAAATTTGTTAAGCAAATGTTGTATGAAATGAATGACAAAAATGCCAGCATTCACTCCACAGGTTTTAATACCAATTGTGCAAATAATTATTTAGTATATCTGATGTTTAAGAGCTATGTTTAATAATTTTTGTTAGATTCAAAGTATATGCATTTCTAGAGACAACAGCAGAGGGTACATGATTAGATTGCTTTAGTTTATAAAATAATGTCAAGAAAAAAATGGTGTGTCATAAAGTAAATTTTAAGAAATTAAGAGAACAATCTTTAAAATTTAAGGATATATTTAGAGTGTCTTTAGGAAAGTCTGGCTTAATTTCCAACGTTTAGTGCACTGATCATGTGGACATGAATCTTTGATCTTCATTTTCTTATAAACATTTATTCCTTTAGTTGAACTTATTATATATATAATCTATGTATATTTGTGTATATACCCACATATAATATATATAATATATTCATAAAATATGTATTTTTATAAGATATGTATTGTTTGTGCAAGAAAGATTAGTGCATTCTATTATACATTCCAGTGTCATCTTCAAGCTACTGCCAGGTAATAACTATGTAGTCTTATATTTAATCAAACATTTTCCCATTTCCTTAATGGCAAAGGCCAAATGAAGTCAAGACTAAGTAAACTGATTAATCCAGCAAGGAAAAGTAAATTTAGAACTGAAGAAAGGCTTTGTTTGCTTTGAAATATGTCACAGTACCCTAGTTTGGCAGGGGCCTTTATTAATCTACTTTATACCTCATATAAGGATACATTTGACCTTTTTAAAAACTGTTCTTACAGTGTGAGATAGATGAGTTCTTGATGAGAGTTGACATGGGTACTGTGTGGATTACATAGGAATTAGAATATATGATTTACCTTATGTATTATTTTTTCAAATCATGAGCTTAAATAGTTTATTATTACTCGTAGGTTCTTTTTTTTTTTTTTTTTAATAGACAAAATCTCGCTCTATCGCTAGGCTGAAGTGCAGTGGCGCGATCTCGGCTCACTGCAAGCTCCATCTCACAGGTTCAAGCTATTCTCCTGCCTCAGCCTTCCAAGTAGCTGGGACTACAGGCGCACTACCATGCCCAGCTAATTTTTGTATTTTTAATAGAGACCGGGTTTCACCATGTTGGCCAGGACGGTCTCGATTTCTTGACCTCGTTATCCACCTGTCTCAGCCTCCCAAAGTGCTGGGATTATAGCAGTGAGCCACCACACCTGGCCACTTGTAGGTTCTTAATGCACATTTTAAAAATAAGTGACAGAGTTCATTTTATACTCTTCAGATTCCCCAAAGGAGACACTCTGCATGATTAGATTATTGTCTAATAACAAATAGAAAAGGTGACACAGGTGCGGAGTGGTGCATTATTTTAAGAGGTTGCCTTTGGTAATGTAAGTACATATGAAACTGTCGCTCTTCTTCCTCTTCTCCTTAAAAAAAAAAAAAAAAAAGCCACAAGGGTGAGCTTCCTTACTGGACAATGCTGGGTGCAAGTAAATGCCAGGAGTACTCTGGATTCAAAATTCAGCATAAAACACTGTATTAGAATTGATCACCCCAGAGGCTATAAATACAAAATGTCTGACAAAGGCCCTGACAAATAAGAAATTTATCAGAAAACAAGCCAATTGTGGATCACATTTAACAAGTCAGCAGCAAGCTTTGTTGAGCTGTCTTTTTCTGCTGAGTAGAGATAAGATTGATTGGCGCAACTTTAGGCAACCTCCCTTCAGCAGCAGTAAGAACACAAAAAGTAGAGGTTGGAGGGGGGATAGTGTAGATATATAGTTGGGGAGTTTCACAAGGAAATGAGGAAAAAATCAGCAAGAAATCTCTAGGGAAAGAGAATTAGCAGATGGCGTGCCAAGTAAATACGAACTCCTGTCACTTATCACATTGACTGTGATTATCTCTGCCTTGCTTACCATAATTAGACATGGAAAGTGTTTTTTTTTTTTTTTTCTGGAGAAAAGTTCCTGTTTTCCTAATATAGGGTATAAAATAACTAGATTATATAGTTACTNCTTTTCCTTTCCTTTTCCTTTCCTTTTCCTCCCCTGGGCTCAAGCGATCCTCCCACCTCTGCCTTCCAAAGTGCTGGGGTTACAGACATGCGTCTTCATGCCCGGCCTCTAAAAGTCATTCTTTTAATAAAAATGCAGCATTGGTTTTCCCTCATAGAAATGTGAAAATCAAATCCTTCCTATAAAAGTATCATTCTGCAGTATCTCCTCTATTTTTTTTCCCTCTTGCCATCAGAAAATATTTTGAAAAGTTAAGAGCTTTTTATCTTTATGGAATGTGAGCATAGAAGAAGCATTTCTAGTCAAAATATGGTCCTGACTTAACTTTTATTTTAAATATTTTCTTATGCTTTTAATTGTATTCAAAGAATTACTAGTTTTCTAGTTTCTTGGTGCTGAGATTTGCTAATTCAATATTGTCCTCA
>NW_016804514.1:143716-171774 GCF_001698545.2 Rhinopithecus bieti
TCTCTCTCTCTCTCTCTCTCTCTCTCTCTCTCTCTTTCTTTCTTTCTTTCTTTCTTTCTTTCTTTCTTTCTTTCTTTCTTTTTTGTGTGTGTGCAGCATTTATTTCAAATGTTTGTTAAAACAGCACTGTTATTTCTCAGCACAAGAGCAAAGATCACCCCCTGCAGAAGCTTGGGAACTATGTACAGAACTTTATAGAACAGAGGCAATACTTCAGCTTAAGTCTATCTGCTGACCAGAGAATGGAATTCTGCGTGGACTCAAGGAACAAAAGGAAACTAGGCAGGGAGAGGGAAGAAAAGTGCTCATCTGAAACAAACTTCAACTGTCATCAGGGCACATCTTGTAGTGGTCACAGATCGTAGGCTGTTTTTTGGAAGATTCGGGTTCAGCACAGGATTCCATTTGTCTATTCGGCTACACCCCTAGCTGAGGTGCCATGAGGTCAACGTCACTCAAGTTCCTGGCCAGCCCAACTCCCGCAGCAAAGAGTCCCAAATTTAGTATCGAGTTCTTCCGGAAGTCATTCCTATCAGTGGCAAAGCGGTAGACGCCCCGAAGCCAATCTCCCATGTTGTCTGGTATTTCGGGGGTTTCATTATCCGAACCAGCAGCGCTCACCCGGACTCCGCTGGAAGCCATTGTAGGCAGCTTCGCGTGAAAAATGAGGCCAAATAATAGTCTCAGCCTTGTGAAGATTAAATGGATTAAATCATGTAATATTTTTAGCACAGTAGCTGGCACATGGTAGCTCTCAAATTGTAGTTATTATTTTACTATTAGTTCATTGAATCACAAGAATTAGCAACACTACTTGAAAGAGAACCTTGATTTTTTAAAAATAAAAAAAAGTTCAACGTTTTCTAGCTTGTCATTAAATATGTCCAAATAAGAAGTTTGCCATGCCAGGCACTCCACAATAGGCCCAGTATACCTCTCCGAACTTTTCTTCCATAGCTTACCTCCCTCCCACCACCCTGCAGTTCTCTCTCCCAGTACAAATGACCCATTTTTGGTAAGCACACAGTCTTGTTTACTACCATAGCATTGCTTTACTCGTGTTGTGTTCTTGGCTGAGAATGTCCTTTTCCAGGTTTTTGGAAGTTCATATTCTTACCAGTAGAATCTTGTACAAATCGAATTTTTAAATTCCCCATGGTGCCTCCCTCACTTCTCCATCTGTCATGATGGGGAAAAATACAAATCCTCCCTTCTTTGATCTGGAAAATTTAATCTATTTCTTTCTCCTATGAAACTTAATTATGTGCTTGTCTTCCTTCTCCTATTTGATTGGAAGGCAAGACTATACGTCTTATCCATCAGTTTACTTCCTCTCCAGCACAGCGTTTTGCACAGAGGAGATGCTCTGTGAATACTTATAGAATGAATGAATATTGCATTCATGATATATTTAAAACTAGCAGCTATTAGCCAACACTGATAACTACTCATAACATGTTTTATTTTATTTTATATATAGATCGGTTTTATTTTATATATAGATCTAAAATTTGAATATTTTTCTGTGCTGATTACGTAGAATTTATCCTGGTCATTTAGATACTGAACTTTTAATCAAAAATATTTGTTTGCCTGGATTATTGAGATAACTGCCATAATCCTCCATTTCTTGTGGTTTATTTCAATTACTGATCTTACTCAATTTTCTAATATTGTTTCTTTGTTAGACAAAAAATTCCCTCACCCCAAAAACTCATTTTAGTGACAGTAATCAGATTGTGATGTGGCCTGAAAACAACACTGTTCCTCCTTCATGAACCAATGGCCCTGTGGGAGATTGAGAGAAACTCTGTACCAGCTTTGCTTGGTCAGTCTGGTTGCCATGTTTACTCAGTGCCCAGGAGCCTGGTCTCTTTTGATGCAAA
The DNA here is from genome assembly GCF_001698545.2 of Rhinopithecus bieti. Classification (NCBI taxonomy): domain Eukaryota; kingdom Metazoa; phylum Chordata; class Mammalia; order Primates; family Cercopithecidae; genus Rhinopithecus; species Rhinopithecus bieti. The sequence continues at coordinate 145,603 of NW_016804514.1, forward strand.
ATAATGATGATGATGAAAGTGTCTCATATACATTCAGTACTTTTTTATTCCTTTAAAATACATTGTCATATTTGGTATAGTAAATATAAAGAGTGACTGAGTTTTTTCTTCCTTTTTTAGTTTTTGATTTAACTATGAAGACTTTCTATCATTAGGAAATACAAAACACATGTAGAAATGTGAGGATATGACTACTTTTTGAGCCCATTTGCTGAGCAGTGTGCTAAATGTCAAGCTAATTTAATTTAATTTATTTCTTATCTTTTTAGGATCGTTAATGTCTTCATCTTTATGATGTTCTTCCTCTTTCTTCTGTATATGTCAGGCATGAATATATACATTTATTCACTGAGCGCCTATTTTATGCCATATACTATTTTAGATGCAAGTATTTTTATAGAGATTGTCTAAAGAATAAGATTTATTAATTTTTTATTGGTGTTATTTCTAATGTTAAATTACTATTTATTTTTTATTTGTTCAAGAATAAATTTTATTCACTCAAGAATCTCAAATGCCTTTTCAACATTTTGCTGCTGTGCTGTTACAATTGAAAAAGCTTAGTAGGGCAGAAGAAGATGATGTAGTATTAAATTACTTTTAAAAAAGTGAAAAAAATCCACTCAAAGAAAATTCAAGGGAAAATCCCAGAAAATTGACCGGAATGAAAACTGTGAAAATAGCAGGATTATTCAAAATGTAATTAGCCTAAATTATGTTAAGTGACCCATTTTTCTGGATTAAAAAAAAAAATCTTCTAATAATTAATAGTTATTAACCATCTACTTGTACAAAGAGCTATAACATATTGACAGCCTATTAAGAAATAAGATGAAAAAGAATTATGGATGTGGACAACTAATTTGGAATAGATTTGGAGCAATGAAAGGAAAATGAGAGAATAGACAGTGGTTAGAGGGACAGAACAGTCAAGGACTGTTGTTAAGGGGAAGTCTTGCATATAATTGAAGTCAGAGGAAAGAGGAAGAACACCATAAAGATGAAGACATTAAAGATCCTAAAAAGATAAGAATTAAATTACGTTAAAATAGCTTCCAAAAGTACGGGAAGAAAATAGCGTAGATGGGGTGTATTTTCCTTTCCAGGATAGAGTATTTATTTGACCTGAAAAATACATGGGTCAAATGCTTTAGAAAAAAGAAAGGTACCAGTACTGTCACCTTAGTATTTGGAAGGCATTACTTACTTTATCTGAGCTGGATAGGAAGTTCCAAGCAGCATACTTTTGTCCTAAGTGAACTAACAGATTTGTGGTTGTTGTTTAGAGAACCTGGTAACCCACGTGATGTGCTGGTCCTGGTGTTGTCTGGAATTCTAACTGAGAACACTTTTAGGATCTAAGAGAGAGAATGAAGGACAATAAAAATTGTGTGAAGGTTATGTTTTTTAAAAGTGACCTAAAAGTCTTACCTCCATCTAAACAATTTCAGGTGTCTAAATTCTTGAAGGAGCCCATTTACTTTAGGGCTATTCAGTGCAAAGTCTTACATAAGACTAAATTCCATTAAAATATTTTTTAAAAGCAAAATCAACATTGTTTACAGTGGATTTGCTGGGTGATGTATTCAAATTCAAGACTCTGTCAAGTGTTTTTGCTACCATATGTACACCTATTAATTAACTCCTTGTAAATGTCCCCAGTATTCCCTTGGGTTTGCTGAAGTTTGCTGTTGAAGCATCACTTTTGTCACAAATCCTATTTCTCTCGACTTTTAATATGGAGTTTCTAGAGACCTAATAAATATCCCCCCTTCTCTCTCATTCAAGTTGATAACCATTTCAGAGATAGATATGGGAATTAGGCAAATAGGAATGAATATATCAATTTTATTACTGATGAAGCTGGTACTGAAGGTCATAACTTCTTGTGAGAGCCAAATGGGACTTGCTAATAGATCCTTTCCAGATTAGACCAAGTTATCCACCCAGTTTCAGGCAGTGCTGAACAATGACAGGCCTCTTCTCCATGAAGAAGCTGAGCCACAGATATGGATCGTGAAGAACAGAACATATACTCTCTTCAGGCAGGTGGACTTCAAGACAGAGAGGCAGGTCATGGCTAAGCTTGCTCAGTTTCCTTTCTCAGACTCATCTACATAAGTCATGCTGTCACCAAGGGGAAGGGTTAGTAAGGTCAGTGAAGTTTAGTTACTTTGATTGAGTACTTTTCTCCTAAACCTGGTTGATGTGGGAAATATGCAGTCACCCTGACATCACAGGTATATACTGCAGTGTTTTATATTAAAAAGGAAACATTGAAACACGTGAGACAACTTTGTAAAGATTCCTAGGGAACAAATCTGACTAGGGACCTAATAACTTATCTTTTTTTTTTTTTTTTTTTAAAGACAGAGCCGCACTCTGTTGCCCAGGCTGGAGTACAGGGGCACAATCAACACTCACTTCAACCTCAAACTCCTGGGCTCAAGTGATTCTCCCGCCTCAGCCTCCTGACTAGTTGGGATTACAGGCACGTGCTGTTACACCTGAGTAATTTTTAAATTTTTTGTAGATAGAGGATCTTACTATGATGCCTGGCCTGATCTTGAACTCCTGGCCTCAAGCACACCTCCTGCCTTGGCCTCCTAAAGTGTTGGGATTACAGGTATGGGCCACTGCACCCAGTCAACTTCCACTTTTTTAAAAGCCATCTTCTTTCCATTACTTTCTGTTTCATGGAAAAGTGTTGAGGATTTCTACAAAGCAGTGAAGTGATATAAAGAAAACATCAAACACAACAGTTTAATATGTTGTTACTAGCATTTTGACAAAGTTCCCTTCAATTTACCTCACTGACCAATTTTATATACCAAAAATACGTTTGTCATAAGTCTAGGGATGCTGACCATCTTCAGATCGTGTCATACTTTCTATGGTTAGGATAAAACTTTCAGCTGATAAACTTGTGTTTTGAAATCAACTAAAATTCAGCTGCCCTGCTGATGTTATGAAGATAATTTATTGTCAATTTTGAGGCATAAAAGCATGATTTTTTTTTAATATCTCCACCTTGTTCAAAGGTATTCACATACATATAAAATGTTCTTTTAAAACTACATCTTTAAAACTCAGCTGATAAACTTGTGTTTTGAAATCAACTAAAATTCAGCTGCCCTGCTGATGTTATGAACAGAATTTATTGTCAATTTTGAGGCATAAAAGCATGATACATGTTTTTTTAAATATCCCCACATTGTTCAAAGGTGTTTACACACACATAAATGTTCTTTTAAAACCATATCTGCAAAGGAATGATAATTATGATTAGTATTGAAATCAATTTATTTTGTGTTTCCCACTGAAAAGACTTCACTCTGCTGGGGTGCCTCCCACTGGAGTAACACAGCACCTGCCTGCTGGACTTGCAGGCTGAATAATACATTGTCCTTGACTGAGCACTTTATTTATTTATTTAGAGACGGAGTCTCGCTCTGTCACCCAGGCTGGAGTGCAGTGGCACCATCTCGGCTCACTGCAAGCGCCACCTCCTGGGTTCACGCCATTCTCCTGCCTCAGCCTCCCGAGTAGCTGGGACTACAGGCGCCCGCCACTGCGCCTGGGTGATTTCTTTTTGTATTTTTAGTAGAGACGGGGTTTCACTGTGTTAGCCAGGATGGTCTTGCTCTCCTGACCTCGTGATCTGCCTGCCTCAGCCTCCCAAAGTGTTGGGATTACAGGCGTGAGCCACCCGTGCCCGGCCAACTGAATACTTTAACGCCACAATGAATGGCATAGACATTGAAGCTGTAAGCTTGGGTTCAAACCCAACTTTGCTACTTATTTGCCATGCTTCCTTTGACCAGTTACCTAATTTCTCTTTGCTTCAGTTTCTTTTTTTGCAAAGTGGAAATGTAATAGTATCACCTTTTAAGGTGATACCTAATAACAGGGTGATATCTAATAACAAGATTATTATTAGATATGTTGTTAGTATCAAAAACCCACTTATCAAGCACATAATAAATATTAGCTATTATAATTAGTGTTGTCCCATTGATAGCCAGGAAAATTCATCTTCTTACAAGGCTACCAGTCCTATTAGATTAGGACATCATTTACCCCTAATTATCTCCTAAAGGTTCTGTTTCCAAACACAGTCTCATGGTCAATATATGAGTTTTGTGGGGACATAAACATTCAGTTCATGACACAGTCTAATAATGATCATAGTTCATAAGAACATATCTAACAATAAGATATGTTGTTAGTATCAAAAAACCCATAACAACACATCTAATTATTATTTTAAAAAACCCACTTATCAAGCACATAATAAATATTAGCTATTATAGTTATTCTTATTTATAATTATTGATAGCCAGGTAATTCCTAAATCACTTTTACTTTTTTATATATATCTTGATCTTCTGATTGGAACAGATACAGATGAAGGTCCTTTTAGGCATCTTGGCCTCTTAATTTTGTTTCTCCTCCATTTTCAATGGCTTTTTCTCATTTTCTATAAATGTAATTAAGGTCCTCCTATCCATTTTTAAAGTAAAGAAAGAAATCTTTCTTTGGTTCTTTTCTCTCTAAGTATGAATCTATCTTCCTCTTTTCTGCCAGCTTCAGTATTTGGACATTCTCCATTTCCTCTTTTTTTTTTTCCTAATCATTCCTCAGTTTCTAATTAACTTTACTCTCATAAATACTCATTGAACATACACGTGTGCTGGGCACTGTGCTTGGAGTGAGGATATGGTGGTGAATAAAATACATCCAGACTCTGCCTGCATACAAATTCTTGTCCCTATTATTCTGCTGAAACTTCTCTCCATAAAAGTTGTGAAAGATCTCCTAATTAAATAAGTTAATGACTTATTCTTTGTCTGTGTTTTATGTAACATCTCTAGGGCATTCAAGACAGATAACATTCCTGAAACTGTGCTCCCACTGGCCTTCATTCTAGCTTTTTCTCTGGGTCTTTTTCTACTTCCCAGGATCTCCAAATTAGTTTCTTTAGGTTTCTCTTTCTAATCATATTTTAAATATTCCCTAGAGTTTCATTTTTGCTTCTTCCTAGGGATCTCAAAGTAGCATTTTCAGTTGTTTACAAAATATTCGAAACTATTAAATTCCAAAGATAGCTCAAAGTCATCATATTCAAACTTGCTCAGCCTCTCTCTCTCTCTCTCTTTCTCTCTCTCTGTCTTTCTCTCTCTCTCTCACACACACACTCTTTCTCTCTCACTCATTCGCACACACTCTCTCTCACACACACTCTTTCTCTGTCACTCATTCGCACACACACTCACACACACACCCTCACTCATTCGCACACACACTCTCTCTCACACACACACTCTTTCTCACTCATTCGCACACACACACTCTCACACACACACTCTCTCACTCATTCGCACACACACTCTCACACACACACACTCTTTCTCACTCATTCGCACACACACACACTCTCATTCGTACACACACTCACACACACACACACTCATTCGCACACACACTCACACACTCTCTCACACACACACACTCTCACTCATTCGCACACACTCTCTCACACACACTCTCTCACTCCATTCGCACACAGCACTCACAACAGCACTCTTTGCTCACTCCATTCGGCACACACTGCTCAGCACCACACACTCCTGCAGCTCATTGCGTAGGCACAGCCTCAGCACACACAGCCTCATATCGCACAGCCACACTCAGCACACAGCACTCCTCTCACACACACACTGCTCGATTTCGGCAGCACACTCACACACAGCACTTCTTTTCTCACTCATTCGCACAGCACACTCTCTCCTCACACACACACTCTTGTCTCACTCATTGCGCGGCACACACCTCAGCACACACACTCTCCGTCATTCGCACACGACAGCTCCTGCACACACAGCACACTCTTTGCTCAACTCATCGGGCACCACACTCTCACAGGCACACTCCCACTCATTCGTACACACACTCTCACACACCACACTCATTCGCACACACCACTCCACACAGCCACACTCTCTCCACCACCCCACACACTCTCACTATTCGGGGCAGCAGCACTCTCTGCACACACACACTCTTTGCTGCTCTCACTCATTCGCACACACACTCTCTGACACACTCTCACTCATTCGCACACACACTCACACACACACTCTTTCTCTCTTGCTCATTTGCACACACACTCTCACACACACTCTCACTCATTCGCACACACACTCTCACACACTCTCACTCATTCGCACACACACACACACACTCACTCATTTGCACACACTCTCATTCGCGCACACACTCTCTCTCTCATACACACACTCTCACTCATTCGCACACACAATCTCTCTCACACACACACTCTTTCTCTCTCATTCGCACACACTCTCTCTCACACACACACTCCTTCTCTCTCACTCATTCGCACACACACTCTCTCTCACACACACTCTCTCTCTCACTCATTCGCACACACACTCTCTCTGATCTGCTCCTGCCTGGCATTTGCTACTTCACTTAAAAGCATCACCACTGATCCCTCTATTTCCCAAACGTGAAACCTGAGAACCAGCCTCACTGTCTCTCTTTCTTACAAACTATGTGCAATTGAGCTAGTCCCACTGACTCTACTTCCTTAATAGCTCCTTAATATCCATGTTGCCACCCTATATGTAAGCCTCTAAGGGGACCTTCCTCTTCCCTAAGCCTTTTCAGCCATGTCAAATCTATCTAATTGATAAATCTAGCCAAATAAAAGTGGAATCTAAATCTTTCATTCCCTCACCCCCAGTTTTCTCTTATAGCATCTACAACCTTTCTCCCACCCCAGCTGCTCTGAACTCATTTAGTACTCTTATGAACTGAATGTTTATGGCACCACAAAACTCATTATGTTGACACCCTGAACCCCATCGTGACTGTATTTGGAGACAGGATCTTTAGGAGATAATTAGGGGTAAGTGATGCCCTAATCTGATAGGTCTGGTAGCTTTGTAAGAAGAGAAAGAGAGAGAAACCTTTTTCTCTCTCTTCTATATGAGGACGCTCCTGTTTACAAACCAGAAAGAGAGATCTCATCAAGAACCAAATCAGTTGGCACTTTGATTAGGGACTTCTAGCCTCCAGGACTGTAAGTTAATAAATTTTTGTTATTGAAGTCAATCAGCCTATGGTATTTTGTTATGGCAGTCTGAGAAGACTAATACACCAGGCCCAAGTAAACTTCAGAGAAGTTCAAAGTTTCATTTCTGACCACTGGTTGCTATTTGACAATACCATGCCTCTGCAGTCTCTCTTCTCTTTTTCTAGAATTCTTTCTGCTTTCCTCATATATTAAATTCTCCTCCTTTTCTGAGATCAAATTTAGTTATTTCCTCCTTCGTCTTTTCTAAATGTGTTCACTCACAGAAGCAGCATTAGTAACATTTACTTTTGGAACCTACGTATTTGTATTAAAGCAATGACAACATTGCATTTTTATATTTCTCTGCCTTACAAGTAAGCTGCTTAAGCCAAGGGAAATTTTATTCTTTATATTTCCAGGGCTAAGCAGACTGTTTTGCTATTTGGTAAATACTATTGAATGAACTAAAGGATTGATGCATGAATGAACAATATAAAGGCTGAATGCATTTCACTAAAGCACTGATACTAAGTTGGAGGATGAACCAACATTCCTTAGAGAAGTGGTCTCCAACCTTTTTGGCACCAGGGAGGGGTTTAGTGGAAGGCAATTTTTCCATGACCTGTGGGGGGTTGCAGGGAGTGGCATGGGATGAAACTGTTCCACCTCAGATCATCAGGCATTGTTAGAGTCTCATAGGGAGTGTGCAACCTGGATCCCTCGCGCCGGTGCAGTTCACAGTAGGGTTTGTGCTCCTACGAGAATCTAATGCCGCAGCTCCTCTGACAGGAGGCAGAGCTCAGGCAATAATGTTCACTTGCCCTCCACTCACCTTCTGCTGTGCAGCCAGTCTCCTAACAGGCCACGGACCAGTACAGCCGGCATTGACCCTGGGGGTTGGGGACACCTGCCTTAGAGTATATCCTCTTTCTGTGCTACCGACTTACTAATTTATTCAGTATTATGGATTAAATAGTTAATAGTTGTACCATTAGCTTTATTTCACGTAGCAGGGAGAGGACTGGTGAGTTGAAAGAAAGGAAAAAAATAGTTTCATAAATAGTTCACTTTTTTGTTTTTTAAAAATATGTTTAGATCATCATGGGAGCAAAGTATAACTATTCCTTCTAATAATAAGACCTTCCAATAAACGCTGAATATGTCACTTTTATAGGCTTCAGAGAGTAACAATGGGTTTATATAAACAGCTGAAATGTTTCCTTTTTGGTAGGCAAGATCTTCTATTATCCTGTATAAATAACTGTTTTAGCTATGCAAATAAAATGAATTTAGAGTTTGAAAGGAACATTTTCAGAGGCAACAATAATCACAGTAAGATTCTGGATAAATGCAAAATATAATCTTAACATTAACAGTGTTAGAATAATGCAGCCAATGTAATTTCATGTTTTTAATGGGCTATAAGGAAATAATAATATATCTTCGCATTGCCTCCAAAATTTTAACCTGATGTAATTTGCACTTTCATTTTTAATATAATGTTGTGAATGGTTACTTCCATTATGACTGCCTCCCTTTGTTCTAATGAAATTTGTGGCCCAACAGTGGTACCTTAAAAATTAAATTTTTTAGTCTTACTATTTGTATCAATTTATCAAATTTTGCAATTTAGTTGTTAGGGTTTTAAAAAGTAGCATTTGAGGAAGCTATAGCGATTTAGTGTAGACATTGTTTTGTGCAGATGAAGGTACTGTGTTCCTGGAAGTGTTTATATACCTGAGGTTCCATATGTCATTCCTAGTGTAGAACGTAGAAAGGTCTTCAACCTTTCAGCACTATTGTGTAGGAAGGCTCTGCTAACATTCAGTTAAAATAATTTTTGTGGAGAATAAAAATCAAGGTATAATAATGAAAAGGATGCAGAATCTGATTTTATCGGTCCTGGATTTGAGAGCCGCCTTTGTGCCTTCCTTGCAGTCTCCAAGGCCTGAGTAAGTGACTCGTTGTATCTTATGCAGCATCACTTGTGAAGTAGTAACAGTAACTCCCATCTCACTGTAATATTTTGAGGTCAAGGAGGGCATGCATTCTGTTCACCATTGTATTGCCAGACCTTAGCATGGTGCCTAGCACAGAGGACATCCACCAAAGCTATTAGTTGGGTGAATAAAGAATGAAAAAGTGTGTGAATTAAGAAAAGAGTTTGGAGGCAGAGTGTTCAGGATCCACTTTATGTAGTTGTTTAAGCTGGAAAGGGTGTTGATTTGAATCATTAATTATGTAATGCATCTTATATTAATACTGGGTATTATTTATGGTATTTAGTCTGCTGTAACTGACTTATTAAAGCTATGGACTTGCCCAGTTGCAGTAAGAAGTCTCTTCAGCCTTTCTCACCATCCCTCGTTAGCTCACTCTCTCCGGCAGGTTATACTTTCCCACTTCTGGATTCATCCCTAGGCTGTCACTCTCTAGTTTCCCATGGCTTTGTATTGGTAGTTATGAAAGTCTGACCAACTCTAGTATCACAGCTTCAATCTTCACCAGGTTTAAAGCTCCTCCATCCCCTAGACCAGGTTTACTTCAGATGGGGCAACCCGTAATGAGAAAGGATGCTGGGGTTGATACCTCTGTTTTTCTCTCCACTTACTTAGCACTCTGCTACTTTCATCTTCACTGATCCCCAAGGTTGGCAACTTAGGGGAGGAAAGAGAGTTAAGAGGACAGAAAGATTTTCATTCAGCTTTTACAGTTATAATCTGGAATTGGTGTTCCCTGGGTATGGCAGATGGTGAGCTTACATTTTTCTCTTGTGGGATCCTTATATGGATTACTAGAAAATTCTGCACTGCTGGGGTGCCCCAAAGTCAATTTTCCTGATGCTCATAACTAACTCCCTGCTCCCCTCCCAGTCCTGCTGCTATGGTCCCATTATCCATCTAGAAAAACCCTCTTGGGTGGAATCTCTGTTAAGACAAACCCCAAACAGGTCACTTCCATGGAGCTTGCCTCTGGCCCATGAGTGTGTTAGTTTGTTAGGGCTGCCATAACAGAATACCACAGAATATAAATTTAACAACAGAAATTTGTATATTCACAGTTTTGGAGGCCAGAAGTGTGAGACTGAGGTGTCAGCAGGTTTTTCTTTTCTTTTTTCTTTTCTTTTTTTTTTTTTTTTTTTGTTGTTGTTTTCTGAGGCCTCTGTCCTTGCCTTGTAAGTGGCAGTCTTCTCTCAGTGTCTTCACATGATTTTCCCTGTGGGTGTGTCTGTGTTTAAATTTCCTCTTATGAGGACATCAGTCATATTGGGTTAGGATCTACCCTAATGACCTAATTTTATCTCTTTTAAGGTCCTATCTCCAAGTAGAGTAACATTCTCAGGTACTGGGGGTGAGGACTTCAACATATAAACTTTGAGGGGATACAATTCAGAACATAACTAGAAATACAGATATTCAGGACCGGCCAACCAAATTCTGCAAGTTCAGGCAATCACCAACAAAGCCTTTTCTCTTGTCGTTTGGCCACCAGTCAGCTCCGTCCAGCTGGACTCATGTGCAAGTCAGACACCAGTTCCTATGTCCTTCAAATTTCAGAGGACACACGCCAGGTTTTCCCGCTGGTTCTCTTGTTTCGAAGAGTGTGTAGAGGAATCTTCAACTCAGTCATTGAAAATTCGCTCTTCAAAGAAACCCCTTTATAGGCATCTTCCTTCTCTTCTTTTACATGTCTGATGGGAAGGGTAGTGATTGATTAATGATGGCAGGATCACAGGGACATGGGTGGTCCAGTGCTTTGACTCCTATTAAATTGTTCCTGGTTTGGGAAGCTTCTCCAGAAACTCTTCTGCTATTATAAATAATACTTTAATGACTGTACACGAACTGAGATCACTGTATACATTCACACTATTTACTTATTTACTAGACACATTTGTAGAAGTCATTATTTATGGTGTCTTTTGATAAGTGAAACATTTTATTTTAATGTTAAAATTTTGATCTTTTATTTATAGTTTGGGTTTTGATGTTTTATTTTAGAGAATTTTCTCTGATTGGAAATCCTAAACATATTTACGTATATTTCAACATAGGAGGATTATGATTTCTGCTTTTAGGATTTTAAAGGACCTAGAATGTGTTTTTAAATTTATGGCAAGGGGTATGAATCTCATTTTTTCCTATGATCACATAACCATTGTCCCAAAAGCACTGTTTGAGGAGTCCATCCTTCCTCTACTGACTTTTAAGGCCACCTGTATCATATATCAAGTGTCCATATATGTACAAGACTGTTTCTGTATTCTGTATTCTATTATGTTGATTTTTTTGTTGATTCCCATATCACTACCACATTGTCATAATTACTACAGCTTTGTAAGTAGTCTTAACATTTGCTGGGGCAAGTTTCCTTAAACTTCAAAATGAAATTGTCTTAGCCATTCTTCACCTTTGTGTATTTGACAATGAGTCTTAGAATACATTTCTCAGGTTCCATGAAAAACTTATAAGGATATTTTGTTTGAAAATAAATGAAATTTATAGATCTGTTAAAGATAATTGGCATTTTAATAAAGTTCCACCTGCATTAATATATTTATCCATTTAAGTAATTCCTGTTTTGTGAGCTTCAATAATATAAAACATTTTTTCTAAGCAATTAAAGTTTTCATGTTAGATTTTTTCTTAAATGCCTTATAAGTTGCAATCTCCCCAAATCATAACATTCATATGAGAAAATGCCAGCAGTGGAACACCAATTTCCTAGTCCCATACCATCCCGCTTCCTAAAACTCAGTGCTGTTCACATTTTAAGCTTTTAGGAGGGCATAGTTAAGTTGAAAGTGCTGAGAAGTAGGCAGAGATGAGAGAGAGGGCATTTAATTAATATAAAATTGAAGTCATCAATGACATTGGAAACAATAACATGCTTTCCTTTGGACTATGTGTACACGGGCTCCCAAAGACCAAATGGAAAAACCTCGTTAAGTTCTTTTCCACTTGGTGACTGTGCTGTGTGATTTAACTTAGCAGTGACATCTACTCAAAAAATTAAAAAAAAATGGATGGCAGTCCATAGACTGCTAATATCATTCTTTATTAAGCTAGTTTAATGTTGAGAGGTGTTTCAACATGTAATATGACATAGAGATCACCTCAGAAAGGTAGAATAAGTTTTTTTGTTTTCTGTTAAGTGGCTCCTTCAGTAAACATTGATTTGGTGTTATGATCCAGGCACCGTACCAGGTGCTGAGGAAGCCACGATGAATATGACACAGTCTTCAACCTCAAAGAACTTACAAGGAGATAAGACACCCAAGTGTGCAGTGAAGAGTTCCAGGGGATAAGGCAGCATATGTGCAGGGCACAGTGGGCATTCCCAGGAATGGATGATCATTTCTACCTTGTATTACAAGAACAGCTAAATTTCCCAGATAGTTGGCTGTGGCTGGGATGCAATAGAGAGGGAGTAATTACATAGGCAAAAGATGTGACATAAACTTGGAGGCATGAAGCATTCTGGTATGTTCAAGAAACTAGTAGTAGTTTTAAGTATGGAATGATTGAGAGGGCTTTGAGGAGAAGACAAAAGACCAGTAGAGACCAGAACACAGATGTTTTGTAGTCTATTCCAGGGATGCAGACAGTGTAGGCAGTACAGTCAAACTGAAGGAGGGAATGGAATTAAAAACCCTCACTCTAACTAAAATTAGGACAACAGTATCAGGAAGTGCAGAAAATGGAGACATGGAGACCAGACAATTGCATTAGTGTGAGTGAGAGATGATGTGGGACTAAAATAAAGCAGTCACAGTGGAAATAGAGAAAAATGGATGAATGAAGATTTATTAAGGTGGTGGAATCAGTAGGACTTGGAAACAGGGTGTGTGTGGGGAATAGGGATGTGGGGGCTCAGGAACAGCTACGATTCTGAGAAGATTTCTGGATATCTGGCTTGGAAAATCAAGTGACTTAGCCATATGATAGTACTACTCATCCACCTAGGTACATTTGCTTCTGTGTGATTGATAGAAGCTTCATTATGTAGCAAGTGAACTGTAAATTGAATGTAGGGCTTGAGATGTACATTATAATACATTATGAGATATTAAATTTTAGAATTTCCACTTGACAAAAGATTTCACAGAACACCTCTGAGTAACAATAAAGTACTACAATTAGTTTGCATCTGTTCTACGGCATAGATGTAAGGCATAGATCATTATCAATAGCTTGTTGCCATATCTCAATCAGCTCTTTAAACATTTGCATTTACATTTGTAATCCAGATATAGACTACTCATCTTGAGTTCTGAGGATGTTCAGGTCTGAATGAACAACTGATCTGATTCAAAATCACCTGAAGCAACATAAAAATGTAATAATGTTTATATTTTTTTCCCTATCACATTAAGTTAATAGGCAGTAAGAAAAGACTTCTACGTTTACTTGTCAGTCTGAGAAAAATTAGCACTTTAGAGTTACAGGTCACCTGCATTCTTATGCAAAGTTTGAATGCACATTCAACAAAATAGAACAAGTATTACATTATATATAAATAACCAAGGTGACTCAAATAGTAAGCTGTTAGGAAAACAATCTCAAAAATCGACCTTAAGAAACTTGACAGTCATTTCAATAAATCATTAGGTATCCAGAAATGTTGATTACATGTTGATTAAAATTAGAAAAATAACTAAGAAAATTAGAATAGAAAGTGCATCCTTTTATTAAAAACATTGATTTAATTCTTTTCTTCTTCTTGCTTCCAAATATACATGAATATTATTAGTACTAACTAAAGAAGGGGTTGCTGTAAATTAGTAGATGACTAATGTATTGCTATGTAACTACTAATTACTTTAATTAATTTGCTAAGAGTGAGGGGGGAAATGTATTTTGGATTTTCTATTCATATACACTTTTATCAATGAGATAGTCAGATTATTTAATTCTCTTTGTTTTGAGTTTTTCTTTTCTTGTAGTTTAATTAATGAGAAGATTTTAGTGTTTCATTATCTTGCAAAAGAGTTGTGCTATAGAAATACAAACAATCCTCAGAGAATATTATAAACCCCTCTGTGCAAATGAACTAAAAATCCTAGAAAAAATGGGTAAATTCCTGGACATATACACCCTTCCAGGACCGTACCAGGAAGAAATTGAATCCCTGAACAGACCAGTAATGGGTTATGAAATTAAGGCGGTAATAAATAGCCTACCAACTAAAAAGACCCAGGACCAGATGGATTCACAGTTGAATTCTACAAGAGCTGGTACCATTCCTACTGAAACTATTCCAAAAAACTGAAAAGGAGGGAACTTCTCATTTTAGGAGGCCAGCATCATCCTGATACCAAACCTGGCACAGATACAATAAAAAAATAAAACTTCAGGCCAATATTCTTGATGAACCTCAATGCAAAAATCTTCAACAGAATATTGGCAAACTGAATCCAGCAGCACATCAAAAAGCTTATTCATGACAATCAAGTAGGCTTTAGCCTAGGAATGCAAGGTTGGTTCAAAATACGCAAATCAATAAATGTGATTCATCACATAAACAGAACTAAAGACAAAAACCACATGATTATCTCAATAAATGCCAAAAAGGCTTTTGATGAGTTGCAATATCCCTTCATGTTGAAAACTCTCAATAAACTAGGTATTGAAGGAACATATCTCAAAATAATAAGAACCATCTATGACAAACCCACAGCCAATATCATACTGAATGGGCAAAAGCTGGAAGCATTCCCATTAAAAACCAGCACAAGACAAGAGTACCTTCTCTCAACACTTGCATTCAACATAGTATTGGAAGTTCTGACCAGGGAAATCAAGGCAAGAAAAGATATAAAGGCATTCAAATAGGAAAAGAGGAAGTCAAACTATCCCCATTTGCAGATGACATGATCCTATATATAGATCCTATATCTAGAAAACCCCATCATCTCAGCCCGAAAGCTTCTTAAGCTGATAAACAACTTCAGCAAAGTTTCAGGATACAAAATAAATGTGCAAAGAATGCTAGTATTCCTATATACCAAAAGCAGTTAAGCCGAGAGCCAAATCATGAATGAACTCCCATTCGCAACTGCCATAAAAAAGAATAAAATATCTAGGAATACAGCTGGCCAGGGAGGTGAATTATCTCTACAAGGAGAACTATAAACCACTACTCAAAGAAATCATAGATGACACAAACAAATGGAAAAGCATTCTGTGCTCATGGATAGGAATAATCAATATATTGAAAGTGACAACACTGCCCAAAGCAATTTATAGATTTAATGCTATTCCCATTAAACTACCACGACATTATTCACAGAACAAGAACAAGCTGTTTTAAAATTCATATGAGACCAAAAAAGAGCCCAAATAGCCAAGGAAATCCTAAGCAAAAAGAACAAAGGTGGAGGCATCACACTATCTGACTTCAGACTATACTACAAAGCTATGGTAACCAAAACAGCATGGTCCTGGTACAAGAGCAAGCACATAGACCAATGGAACAGAAGCACATAGACCAATGGAACTCAGGAATAAGACTGAAAACCTATAACCATCTGATCGTCAACAAATCTGACAAAAACAAACAACAGGGAAAGGATTCCCTATTCAATAAATGGTAATGGGTTAACTGACTAGACATATGCAGAAGACTGAAACTGGACCCCTTCCTTATACCATATACGAAAATTAAATAAAGATGGATTAAATAATTAAATGTAAAATCCCAAACTATAAAAACTTGGGAAGACAACCTAGGCAATACCATTCAGGACATACGCATGGGCAATGATTTTATGATGAAAACAACAAAAGCAATTGCAAAAAAAGGCAATATTGACAAATGGGATCTAATTTAACTAAAGAGCCTCTACACAGCAAAAGAAACTATCATCAGAGTGAACAGACAACCTAGAGAATGGGAGAAAATTTTTATAATCTATCTATCTGACAAAGGTCTAATATCCAGGGTCTACAAGAAACTTATATTTACAAGAAAAAAACAACTCCATTAAAAAGTGGGCAAAGGACATGAACAGACACTTTTCAAAAGAAGACATACATGTAGCCAACAATCATATGAAAAACTCAGCATCACTGATCATTACAGAAATGCAAATGTAAACCAAAATGAGATACCATCTCACACCCGTCAGAATAGTGATTATTAAAAAGTCAAAAAACAACAGATGGTGGGAAGGTTGTGAGAAAAAAGGAACGCTTATACACTGTTGATATGAGTTTAAGTTAGTTCAGCCACTGTGGAAGACAGTGTGGTGATTCCTCCTTAAAGACCTAAAGACAGAAATATCATTTGACCCAGCAATTTCATTACTGGGTATGTACCTAAAGGAATATACATCATTCTATTATAAAGATACGTGCATGTGTATGTTCATTGCAGCACTATTCACAATAGCAAAGACATGGAATCAACCTAAATGTCCGTCAGTGATAGACTGGATAAAATAATATGGTACATATAGAACGCAGAATATCAAGCAGCCATAAAAAACGAGATCATGTCCTTTGCAGGGACATGGATGGAAGCCATCATCCTTAGCAAACTAACACAGGAACAGAAAATCAAATACTGCATGTTCTCACTTAAAATTAGGAGCTAAATGTTGAGAACACATGAACACGTAGAGGGGAGCAACATACACTGGGGCCTTTTGGAGGGTAGAGGGTAAGAGGAGGGAGAGGATCAGGAAAAACAACTAATGGGTATTAGCTTAATATCTGGGTGACGAAATAATCTGTACAACAAACTTCCATGACATAAGTTTACCTATATAACAAACCTGTAATTGGACTCCTAAACTTAAAATAAAAGTTAAAAAAGATTAAATTTGAGAAGTTTTGAAGAGATTATTTTTTCCTTATAATAGGCCTAAACTGTAAGACTTCCATATATTATTAGTAGATGATCACTTGTGTAGTAAAAGTGTTAATTTTGGTTAGTTAATTTTAAAAAATTCAATTTGTATAGCTTTTGAGGAAGAAGGATCAATGACATTTCTTATTTTTATGAATTGAAGAATAATTGTGACAGTGTTACTTAACTGTTCGACTCACTGTTTTTTTTTTGTTGTTCAGTTTTACATTAGTCATGCAATTCCAAAGTAATTTGTAAGGGTAACAATTGCACATATTGAATCTTGATAATTTACATAAAATAGAGGAGATTAAAGCATTTTTCCCAATATTCTTAGACTGTGGGGATTATAAATTATATTTTCAGAATTGTATTTTACAGAGGCCATATTTGTATATTGGAGAGGAAATAAGAAAGTCATTGGAAACAATTATATTTATGTTTTACAAAATATACAATACTTTTTACAAAATTAGTGCTATAGACTTTCCCCCACATTTCAGTAATTATTAGAAAATTCACTGGAAATGTAGATGTGTGGCATTATTTCTGAGGCCTCTGTTCTGTTTCATTGGTCTATATATCTGTTTTGGTACCAGCACCATGCTGTTTTGGTTACTGTAGCCTTGTAGTATAGTTTGAGGTCAGGTAGAGTGATGCCTACAGCTTTGTTCTCTTGACTTAGGATTCTCATGGCTATATGGACTCTTTTTTGGTTCCATATGAAATTTAAAGTAGTTTTTTCTAATTCTGTGAAGAAAGTCAATGGTAGCTTGATGGGGATAGCATTGAATCTATAAATTACTTTAGAAAGTATGGCCATTTTCATGATATAGATTTTTTCTATCCATGAGCATAGAATGTTTTTCCATTTGTTTGTGTCCTCTCTTATTTCCTTGAACAGTGGTTTGTAGTTCTCCTTGAAGAGTTCCTTCACATCCCTTGTAAGTTATATCCCTAGTTGTTTTATTCTCNATCCATGAGCATAGAATGTTTTCCATTTGTTTGTGTCCTCTCTTATTTCCTTGAACAGTGGTTTGTAGTTCTCCTTGAAGAGTTCCTTCACATCCCTTGTAAGTTATATCCCTAGTTGTTTTATTCTCTTTGTAGCAATTGTGAATGGAAGTTCACTCATGATTCGGCTCTGTGTTTGTCTATATTGGTGTTTAGGAATGCTTGTGACTTTTGGACATTGATTTTGTATCCTGAGACTTTGCTGAAGTGGCTTACTAGCTTAAGCAGATTTTGAGCTGAGACGATGGGGTTTTCTAAATATAGAATCATGTCATCTGCAAACAGAGACAATTTGACTTTCTCCCTTCCTATTTGGATATCCTTCATTTCTTTGTCTTGCCTGATTGCCCTAGCCAGAACTTCCAATACTGAGTTGAATAGTAGTGGTGAGAAAGGGCATCCTTGTCTTGTGCCACTTTTCAGAGGGAATTCTTCCAGCTTTTGCCCATTCATTATGATATTGGCTGTTTGGTTTATCATAAATAACTCTTATTCTTTTGAGATACATTCCATCAATACCTAGTTTATGAGAGTTTTTAGCATGAAGGGGTATTGAATTTTATCAAAGGCCTTTTCTGTATCTATTGGGATAATTATGTGGTTTTTGTCATTGGTTCTGTTTATATGATAGATTACATTTATTGATTTGTGTGTGTTGAACTAGCCTTGCATCCCAGGGATGAAGCCATCTTGATCATGGTGCATAAGCTTATTGAAATCCTTGATGAACTTGCCAAAACAAGCAATGGGGAAAGGATTACCTATTTAATAAATGGTGTTGGGAAAACTGGCTAGCCATATGCAGAAAACTGATACTGGAGCCCTACCTTATACCTTATACAAAAATTAACTCAAGATGGATTAAAGACTTAAATGTAAGACATAAAACCATAAAAACTCTAGAAGAAAACCTGGGCAATACCATTCTGGACATAGGCATGGGCAAATACTTCATGACTAAAACACCAAAAGCAATGGTAACAAAAGCCAAAATTGATGAATGAGATAGAATTAAACTAAAGAGCTTCCACACAGCAAAATAAACTATCATCAGAGTGAGCAGACAACCTACAGAATGGGAGAAAATTTTTGCAATCTATTCATCTGACAAAGGGCTAATATCCAGAATCTACAAAGAAATTAAATAAATTTACAATAAAAAATCAACCCCATCAAAAAGTGGCTGAAAGATATGAACAGACACTTCTGAGAAGAAAACATTTATGTGGCCAACAAACATAAGAAAAAAAGCTCATAGTCACTGGTCAATTAGAGAAATGCAAATCAAAACCACAGTGAGATACATCTCATGCCAAGTTAGAATAGCGCATCATTAAAACGTCAGGAAACAACAGATGCTTGGAGAGGATTGTGGGAAATGGAACACTTTTACACTGTTGGTGGGAGTGTAATTAGTCAACTAGTAGAAGAACAGGGTGTATTCCTCAAGGCTCTAGATCCAAATACATTTGACTCGAGAATCCCATACTGGGTATATCCCAAAGGATTATAATCATTCTGCTATAAATACACATGCATATGTATGTTTATTGGCAGCACTGTTCACAATAGCAAAAGACTTGGAATCAATCAATAGCCCATTCAATGATAAAGAATGGATAAAGAAATGTGGCACCATATACGCCATGGAATACTACGCAGCCATAAAAATAAAGGATGAGTCATGTCCTTTGGAGGGACATGATGGAAGCTGGAAACCATCATTCTCAGCAAACTAACATAGGAACAGAAGACCAAACACTGCATGGTCTCACTTGTAAGTGGTAGTAGAACAATGAGAACACATGAACACAGGGACAGGAACATCATATACTGAGGCCTTTTGAGGGGTGGGGGGCTAGGTGACAGATAACATTAGGAGAAATACCTAGTGTAGATGATGGGTTCATGGGTGCAGCGAACCACCATGGCACGTGTATACCTATGTAACAAGCCTGCACATTCTGCACATGTATCCCAGAACTTAAAATATATTAAAAAAAAAAAAAAAAAGAAAGACTAAGACTTTTGAAATAGCCAAGAAAATCCAGTGTTATTCTAAG
Organism: Rhinopithecus bieti; assembly: GCF_001698545.2. Classification (NCBI taxonomy): domain Eukaryota; kingdom Metazoa; phylum Chordata; class Mammalia; order Primates; family Cercopithecidae; genus Rhinopithecus; species Rhinopithecus bieti. The sequence goes on from NW_016804514.1 coordinate 165,634, forward strand.
ACAAGGGCTTTTAAAGATCTGCATATAGGGTGTGTTGATCTTCCATATTTTAAAAAAGCCCACAATGTGCTTTCACCAATGAGTTTAAAAATATTTTCTTCTTTGTAGCAAACTTCTAAACTTTATTGCTTCTACTTTTTCAGTCTACTTCTCTACACCTTGCTGATTGCTTTGTATCAGAAAGAGATTCCTATAAGATGATAATATGCTCCTGGAAATATTTCAGCAGACCATCACATCTCATTCTTTGTGGTAGAATAATTTTTAAGCCTTCTTGCGGTGATGTTAACCAAACTGTTCCTAACTGTAAGTCCTAAATATTTCTATGCTTCACATAAATCATCTGGTGATTATGAAGCTTGCATTTTAAAATTAGGATTTTATGCTATTTGTTGTCATACAAATGTTTAGCAAATCATACAAATGGTGATACAGTGTTTCCTTTTGTGTTCACAGTGTCTCTTGAAATGTTCTCCTTATTTTACATTTAAAATATCTGTTCCTGGATATTTTATATTAAACTATGTGTATCTGTGTCTCTATATATGTCTCTATAGATGGATATATATGTAATAGGAATATAGATATATACACACACATATATTATATGCCCATATATAGTATATATTTTCACAGTGATATGTGGCTTTTTTTCTAATTTTTTAGGAGGAAAATGCAGTTTCCTATGTGAGTGCACTAAAGTGACTTTCAGCAGATTTTCAGAGTTGCTGGGCTGATGGAAAAATCACAAAATATATTACTAGGGGAAGAGGAAAGGTGTTTTTTTTACTCTGCTTGAGAAGTGACAGAATAAAAGAATCCTTGAGAAATGTGTCAAATAGATCTTTTCCCCCCTTGCAGAAAAGAGTCTGATACTATAAAGAAAAGGCAGCCTTTGTGAGCCTTACTTGCAAACTGTGCCAGCCTACCTGAGCTTTTTGTTCATTCTTAACACATTGAACATCTTGAAGTATCTAAGAATATTGAGATAGAGAGTCGCAGTATAATCTAAGGTAGAGTGCTGTTCTAATGAACAGTTCTGAAGTGGAAGTTGAGTAGGATATTTTTTGGTACCCTAATAAGTGGTTTAAACTTTGAAATACTTCTAGCATTAAAGAAAAATCCCAAGTATGTATGGATATGAAAATTGCATTAATCGGTCAGACTCCATGAGTCCTGTCTTGTAGTTTCTTGGGCTGTGGTAATGCTGCTTTTATGTTAATCTCAAATAGTCATCCTCTGAAGCAATTCAAGCTGGCTATATTTTCTTTCTTATACTCAGAAAGAAATGTATAGTCTTTTGATAGATTTCTTCATGAATCTTTGTTCATTTCTATGTTGGTTAGTGTGTTCTCTCTGAAACTCTAAGGAATTAGAAACATTTTATTGCATAAAACTTACCGTTCATGTAGTCTAATTCAACATAACCTCAATTTCCTGTACCAAGTATATGATTAATAAATATTTGGGTCAAGTACATAGAAACACTACTGGTAATGAGCTCTAACAAAGGGTAAGAATGTTACATATATTCTAATGAATGAATAATTTATAATGAACTATAGGAGTTACAAACTTATTTATAAACTATAAACTGTAAGGGTTACAAGTTTATTCATAAAAAATAGCTCCATATTTTGTTTTCCTAATTCAGCCTAATTTTACTCCATATGCCCATTTTACTTCAGTGAGAAAAATTCATTTTGATCATTGCCAGTGCCTTCTTCCCAGGATAAATACATAGATTCTGGGAATAAGGGTTGTAGTGACTTAATAGAATTCCAGGAGATTGGAAGAGTGGAAACCATATATTGCCTGTCTGTGTGAAGATCTAGTGATATGTTCGTTGTCCCATTTGAACCTTGGTCTTTGATTTCTGAAGATCATGCTGAAATGTAGCTTAGCCCTGTGTGCCCGGACCCTTTGTATCTTGGTGGCATCTTTTCTTCTTCTAGGACTTTGCTGGGGACGTAAGAATCATTCCACTATTCTAGTGCCTTGTTAGTGACATAGAGCCTGGGCTAGCTCAGTCCGTTATCCACCCGTGCCACTGAATCTGCCCCTATAAACTTTATAAAATTAACCAGAAAAAAGGGAGAGAGAGAAATGAAATAAACCCAGCTTGCAGCACACAGAACATTAATTATTTGGTCAGCTTACTGCCTGACCCCTTCCTCAGAGTTGATTGCCTCTTGCCTCAGAATCATGTAGACCTTGTTACAAGATTATAGATGGCCTTAACTGCTCTACAGGTAACAACTTGAACATTACGAAACATTTTTTCCCTTCGAGATATTTTTTCAGGTCCTTCCCACTAATGAAACTGCTTACTCAGCTGGTCTGCAGAACCACAAGGAGCTGAATCATCAAAGAATGCAGTTCGCACATACTGATGACTTCCTCCTCCTTACCCAGACCCATCAATGACCCCAATTATTCAGCCCCTCACCCTCCAAGATCTCCATAAAACCTCCAGCCCAGAACTCCTCCGGGAGATGCATTTGTGTGTCTCCTCCTATCTCCTTGTTGGGTGCCTGCAATCATTAAACTCTTTCTCTGCCGTGAACCCTTGTGTCTCAGTGCAGTGGGTCTGTTACTGCTTAGTGGGCATAGGAACCTATTGGCCTGTAACACCACCTTGTGAGGACTCTTTCTAGGGAAGATATCTTCTTTGCTCTTGGTCTCACACACTTAGCACACACAGGGCTCTAACATACTTACCTCCAGGGCTGCTGACTCTCTGGAGAGGCAGGTTTCAGAATCTCTTTATCTGGGACATATATTCATCTATATTGTCATTAATTTCTCCTCTGTGTTTCTTTCCCTCCTTGCCTCCTCCTAGCCCACACCTATAAACTCTTTAAAAAAAATATGCACCCCTCAAAAAAATTTGGTGTTCTCTTATTTCTCTAAGAAATTTGTCAGTTCAAACACAAAACTCCGAAAGATATTAATACATCCCCTTTCCTGGACCTTTGCTTCCTCACATTCTTCCTTAGAGGGAAGAAGCAGAAAATAGCCTGGCAGCTCTAATAGAGGACTGGGATGAAGATGGGAGACTAAGAAAGTAAACTGCATCGATTAATTGAAGGGGTGGCCTGCCCCTCCACACTTGTGGGCGTTTCTCGTTAGGTGGAAACGAAAGACTTGAGAAAAGGAATAAAACACAGAGACAAAGTGTAGAGAAAGAAAAGCGGGGCCCAGGGGACCAGCGCTCAGCTTACAGAGGACCCACGCCACTGATCTCTCGTTCTTTTCCCCACAATTAATATCTTGGAAATATTATATTACTGCATTAAATGTAATAATCCTTAGTGAAACTAAGCATTTTGGTAGAGGGATGTCATAGGAAGAAAACATCTAAACTTCTATTTGACTGTGAAAGATGGGTTTTTGAACACATTTATTATCAATAATCATCAATAGAGATAATAAATCACAGAAAAGTATGTTGTTGGACCGGGCGTGGTGATGCACGCCTGTAATCCCAGCACTTTGGGAGGCCAAGGTGGGTGGATCACCTGTGGTCAGGAGTTTGAGACCAGCCTGACTAACATGGTGAAACTCTATCTCTACTAAATTAGAAAAAAAAAAAAAAAATTAGCCGAGCATGGTGGTGCATGCCTGTAATCCCAGCTACTTGGGAAACTGAGGCAGGAGATTCGCTTCAACTCAGGAGATGGAGGTTGCAGTGAGCCGAAATTGTGCCATTGCAGTCTAGCTTGGGAAAAAAGAATGAAACACCATCTCAAAAAAAAGGAAAAAAAAGTGTTGTCTTATTCTGGTCATCTCCATTGATGATCACAACACCAGAATCATCTGCATTGATGACCACAACACTAGAATGAGACAACATACTTTTATGTGATCAGAATCTCTTCTAAGGCAAATTTAGAATTCTTTTAAATATAATAAGTTATATGCTCCTCTTTAGTCTCATGTGATCTCATCTTTAATTCAAATGAATGAGCAGGGGTATTTTGAAAGGCAAACTAAAATGTTATAGAAAAAAATGGTTCTCCTTGATTTTTATGTTAGCCTATCTTTTCCTATCTTAGTATTATAAAAAAAGGTTATACACAACACAGTGTACAAGGGTCACCAAGCTTGGTCCATAGGTTATAATACTCCCAGAGCCCTGGGAATGAACGTCTGGAGGCTTACTGGGCTTTCAGTGCTTCTCTTTGAATAGTGGTTTCTTTAGCTCCAAAAGGCTTTAGGAGCTCCTCTGGAAACAAGCCCCAAAGACAGAACCTTTAATAAAGGTTCTCTTCTACCCTAAGGCTAGCCTTTATGTGAGTAGGTACTGTGGGTACATTGTAAAGAAAATTGGGGTTTTATTTCTAAGTCCCGATGCAGGCGAAATGAAGAAACTGAACTTGGATGAAGGTTGAGGTGCTGGCGACAGTATTTTGTCATTAGAGCAGTGATAATGGCTTAGAAAGCCTGGCTGTAAATTCACACTGCTATTCAGCATATGTCACTTTGAAAGAGTCTGAAAATTATGTGTAAAACCAGCCCTGGATATTCAAATATGTTTTTATACAAGGCAGATCATTACTTGCGATTAATTACAAAGAAGTGTGGTCTGTGTCCCTGTGGGTATGAACCAGCACTGGCTCTTCTCTTTAGTGGCTGGCTGGGGGCAGCAGACAAGAAAGATAACCTTTACCACGAGCAAGTAAACTTACTGTCCTTTCCTAGATTGAACTAATTCTTGAATTAGTGATGGCATTCGAGACATAATTGGTGTAGAGACAGGCTACAGACGCCTGAGGAAAATGTCAGGGGAAGCAGAACATGAAGGGCCTTGAATGCCGTGCTCTCAACTTTCAGGTTTGTCTGAGCCATCACTGGATGTGTATAAGGAGGTGAACGGCATGAGCATCTGTGAATCATGCATGGTAACATTTGCATTTTAGGGGAATCATTTTGAAAACAGTATGAACATTTGCCTACTCTGAAGAAGTCAAAGTAGTGAGTATTTCATGTTTATTCTTTCTAGGTCTTCTGTTTTGCCTGCTAAACTCCTTCAATAGCTATTACCCTGGGAGGAGGAAAATTAAATCACTCACTCAAGGTCATACAAAGAGGAGGTGACACCTCATTTTTTTCCTATAGTATTATGATGTGTCTTGCTGAAGTCTGGGGGACTAGTAAGGAGGATACTTAAGTGATACAAATAAAAATTCATGAAGTCTTGACAAAGACATATAATTAAATATAGACAGTTAAAAAATTGAATTAACTAGACTTGGCACATGACTTAAGGTAGGGAAGAAGAGTTTAGAATTATTCTTTGGTTTGTGAATGGGGGAAATGGGTAGATATTGCTGTTAGCATAGAAGATAAGAATTGTGAATCCTGAAAAAATGTTTTATTTTATGTGTGGTGAGGGATTGGGATTCCTATGGGACTTATAGTGGAGATATATAGTAGAATGTTGACAAAATGAACCTGGAGACCAGGAGAATGTTTGGGGCTGGAGAGACAGATTTGTGCTTATAAATATGTAAATGGTGGCTGGAAGAAAACATTGTGCATGTGATTGTCCAAGAAGTGAGTGGAGAGAGATAAAACTTGAGGAACAAGCATATTTAAGGCAGAGATTGTTTCCTGTGTGTAGAAATCCCACTTAGGTAGCATGGAAAATATCACTTCCCATAGTCTATATTGAGGGATGCTGATGAACATCCAGGGAATTCTCATGTTAGTGGATAACACTTGGGAAACATTCATTTATGGGATGAACAGTTGGAATCTGAGAGAAGGGTTACTAAAATGGTAGAAAAAGTAACAGAAGTCTGGGCGCGGTAGCCTACACCTGTAATCCAGGCACTTTGGGAGGCCAAAGTGGGTAGATCACCTGAGGTCAGGAGTTCGAGACCAGCCTGGCCAACATGGCGAAACCCCATCTCTACTAAAAATGCAAAAATTAGCCGGCTGTGATGGCGGGCTTCTGTAATTCCAGCTACTCAGGAGGCTGAAACAGGAGAATTGCTTGAACCCGGGAGGCGGAGGTTGCAGTGAGCTGAGATAGCACGACTGCACTCCAGACTGGGTGACAAAGCAAGACTCCACCTCAATAAATAAATAAATAAATAAATAAATAAATAAATAAATAATAAAAAGAAAAGAAAA
>NW_016804514.1:171846-191958 GCF_001698545.2 Rhinopithecus bieti
CGAGACCAGCCTGGCCAACATGGCGAAACCCCATCTCTACTAAAAATGCAAAAATTAGCCGGCTGTGATGGCGGGCTTCTGTAATTCCAGCTACTCAGGAGGCTGAAACAGGAGAATTGCTTGAACCCGGGAGGCGGAGGTTGCAGTGAGCTGAGATAGCACGACTGCACTCCAGACTGGGTGACAAAGCAAGACTCCACCTCAATAAATAAATAAATAAATAAATAAATAAATAAATAAATAATAAAAAGAAAAGAAAAAGTAACAGGGAATTGTCAGTCTCAGAAGTCAAGGGAGGAGAAACTCCAAAGAAATAAGGCATTATCATCAATGTTGAAAATTTCAGAGAGCATATAACTTGGACTGAGGGGTAGCTTATTCTGGCTGGCTGTTGTGTTGCTCTCTTTCTACATTGAGGCACAGCCCTATTTCCTTCTGGTGCTACCTGCTTTCCTCAATTCTTTCATGCAGTAAATACTCAAGGGCTTTCTTTCTCTGGGGAATGCTGCCTTCTTTCTCCATTTCTGGACACTGACTTCCAAATGTGAAAACAATTCACTTTTACCAATAATCAGATTGAATGTTGTCCCACACCAAAAAAGACACAAAAACAACAAACAAAAGGAGGACTTACCGCTTACATCACCACCATCACATTTCATCTCTGAAATATAGGAGCATTTTCTCCAGAAGCAGGATGCTGCAGGCATATTGGAAATGGCATACGTTTGTTCAGGCAACCCTGTACTCTCATATCAAATGTGCTACTCAAATCGAAGAGGTTACTTTATCCTCAAAATATTTGCTTTGGCTTCAAGAGTGAGGGTGCTTGTTTTACAGCATGAAATCATTTGCCAATCCACCTCCTTCCCATCTCCCAACATACTGCAGCCTTGTGGAAATCACCCATGGGGATCGGAACTGCGGAAGTGGTCAGTAAGCAAACAGTAAATGCTATTCATAAAGCTCTAAGTCAAGCTTGAAGCAAACTCACACAGAACACCAGAAAATGAATTTTATTTTAAATCGAAACAGGGATCAGGAGATATAGCTTGGGATTTGGAGATGATTAAATGTAGGATTCAGTTAAGAGGTTTCACCTCTCCAGAATATATAAGGCAAATAGTCCCATGACTGACCTATAGATCTTTGCTGTATTTGGAATAATAAAATGACAGAGTTGATCGTGTGTTACTTTAACAGACCTTACTATGACTTGACTGAAGTGTTGAATTCGGAACACAGGCAAGTCAATTTTTGGTTCAGTAGCTATGATAGTTTATTTTGAATTTAAAATTATTTTTGCATAAAATTGCTTGGTAGTTCTAATAAGTATTGCCTTTGAAACCCCAGAATTGACAAGAACTTTGGGGTTTAGAATCCTTTTAATATGCTCCTACAACTTTCCTAATGGAATATGAATGTTGATGAAAAACAGCATATATCCCAACACATCTAGATATATTTTGAAATTGTATTTCTACCATTTATTGTATAATATGTGTAATCACCTTGATGCAGAAAATTGATGGTGGCCAAAGAATTTGTTGTTGGCAATCTGTTAAAAATATCTTGAAGGGTAAAATTAGAAAACAAATTAAAAGGAAACCTGATCCATGCTTATGTGAGCACAGAGAATTCTTGGTGCACATCGAGGGACGCTTAGTGCTAGCCTCTCTTTCTTGATGATTACTTCTTCATGTCTCCCCCTCCGGCTTCCTCTAAAGCTTCAGTAGAGCAAACTTTAATAAATTTCTCCTCCCATCCTTCTTGTCTTATACACCATTTTTATGGTTAAAGCCTCTATCCTCCTACACTTTCAGGGACTGTATGTCTTTTCTTAAATATTTTTTTTTTTGAATAAGAAATTGTATGTATCACTGAAATATCCCATATATAAAATTAGATATCTTTATGTTCCAATTAACAAGTGTTACATATCAGTATTATGCTTCTCATGTGCTAAGTAGAAAAAAAATCAACAACATATATATCTGTAAAAGCAGAGACAGCATAAATAGTTGAGCTCTGGCTTGCAAAATAGTGCAGTGACAGCTGCTTTGGACTCATAAATGAGATGTTTGAAAAGGGCATAGATAGGGCAATAGAAAAAAATACTTTGCTTAGCAACACACCTGTTTTTCCTCTTAATATTGATTCTTGTGAGATGGACTTCTTCAATTAGAACTCCTTTTGCCTTTTTTTGTCCCCACTATTGAGCTTTCCAACACGAAACTAAACACGACCATCAAAGGAATGTTTGGTATAAAGCAAGCAATTGAGAACACCTCTGTTAAATGTGTAATTCTTACCTTGAGTAGACAAAGTAACAAAAAACACATAGTGATTAAAGTGATATGGTTCATTTATTTGTTCTTAAAATTAAATAGATTAAAAATATAAAATAATTATGAAGCCTAGTTACATATGCTTTCACGAAAGAAAATTTATACCTAATTTCTGTATGAAATTCATTGCATTTTTCCTTCCACATGCATCCTTTGTGTTATGAGTTAGGTGTAAAAATTAACATACCAGCTTTGGAAGTCTTTTTTTGAGGGTTGAGAGCTAAATATTTGGTTTCAAGAGGTTTTAACCCCATTAAATCTCAAACTCTTGGAAGTGAAGGTCCCTTCCTTTGGTGTTTACTCATGTTTGTTTGTTTTTAGATTTATCTTTTTTTTTTTTTTTTTTTTTTTTTTTTTTAACATCTGAGGTAGGTAGCTACTGCATCTCTGAATCTCAGAAAAATTGGCTGGCTAGACAAAATTTAGCTGGCAAACTTTATCCTAGGTAAGGTGAAGTAGATTTAATAGATAAAAAGATTTTGAGGCACTGGCCAGGAAGACAAGATCACAGTGACTTAAAATGTCAAAGTGGCATGCATCCTTGAAGTGGTGTGCTCAAGGAACGTTAAAACCCCACAGGGTCTGGAAAGGAAGCTTTATTATTTATACTCCATTCTCCACTTGACAAGGAGATCCTTTATTTATCTGTAGGAGAAAAACCTGACAATGTTATTCATAATTAGCTTGCTTATTTCCAATATGCTTTAAAGTAAAAAATTACACATTACTGAAAGCAGAAGGAAATGAAGGATGTTTTGTTATGTGTTTTTAGCAGGAATCTACATATGGCATGACAATGGTAGCGTGAATTGTATTCCATTCAAAAGCTAATGTCTATCCTAGGCTTTTGGTGAGATCATATTAAACCTTGAGGATTGTTTTTCTGTTCATTTTTCTCCTTGATTGTTATGTGATCACTTACAAAACCTTAAAAATTAAATTTCCAGGATGCACACAATGAGATTTTTTAAGCCATGCTTTCCAATCTTCGCGTATCCATATGTTTTCACAATTATTGTTTTTGTGCCTTATATAGAGAATTTATTTATTTCACAGGGTACAAGGCAATGTATCAGACACCCTTTTTATCAGGTGCACACACAGGTCCTGTTAACTTGCCCTGAAGGGGCTTTTGGGTTAGTGGGAGAAACACAGAAGCAAATAAGCAATTTTGGTTTTGTATGGTAAGTGATACAGTTGCGGAAAACATGGAGGATAGTGGTAATATACAAAAGGCAGCACAGAGGCCAGATGTAGTCTTCAGCAAGGGATTCCCAGGGAATAAGATTATTTGGCTAAAAGATGAATCCAGGTATTCAGGCAAAGAACGAAAAGATAGTCCAAGTAACAAGAATAGTGTGTAAAAGGGTTAGAAGTGAGGACTCCAGGGAGCTGTAATTAGGTTCACTGTAGAGGAACAGAAGGAGCTAGGGAGAAAGCGGGCAAGATGGGATGGAAGCACAAGCAGGGGCCAGACCCAGACAAGCCCTGAAGGGGCTTCTGAGAGTGGTAGGGCTCTACTTTTAAGTGGAGTGAGCAAATGACTTAGAGGTGGAAAGGTCTCAGATAGAGAAATCAAAGACATTTCAAATGCCCATGTTGTAACTGAACTCCCTGTTCTGTCCTCAAAACTACTATCACAGTCTTCCACTTCTCGCTTCATGGCCATTCCACCCTTTCATTTGCCTGGTGTCATTTTTGACTCTTTCTTTCTCTCACAGCCTGCATCCATGTCAGGAGATTTTGGCTCAGTCTTCAAAATCGATTCAGAATGTAGTGCCTCCAGTCTTTCGCTTCACCATCTCTCACCTGGATATTGTAAAGGGTTCCAACACCCTTCTGTCCCCATCACTTCCCCTCCAACAACTACACCTCTGAACTTGTTTTACTCAACCCATCTCCATCTTTATTCCTTTTTTGTCTGATTATTCTATCAGTTCCTGAGAGAGGTTTGTTAAAAACTAGCACTATAAGTAGGGATCCACCTAGTTCTTTCTTTAGTTCTGTTTTGCCTTATAAATTTTGAGGACATGCTATTAGGCACACATATATCTAGAATTGAAATATTTCCCAGTGTATTACCGTTATGAAATGTCTCTTTTTATTTCTAGTAGGGCTTTTTCACTTCAGTGTAGTTTCTCTGTTATAATTATAGCTACACTAGCTTCCTTTGGTTAGGGTTTGCATGGTGTACCAGTTTTCCAGTCAGGAAGACAAAAATCACATTAGATATTTTAAGCAAGAGATTTAACAAAGAAAATTGGTTACACAGGTTTGGAGAGGTGAAGGTAATGAAAAAGGATAACCAAGGTAACCCAGAGATAGTAACCATAGAAAACAGCAAATCTCCTTAGCCTGGGAGAAAAAAAGAAAAATGTCACGGTAAAAGGAAGAGCCCTGTGGAATTGGTGCTAAGACCTTTAAAAAGAGTGTGCCGTTCAACACGAAGATATGGCCTGTGGAGCTGTTCTCAGACCTCGGAGGAGCCGACTCTACCCAGTGGCTGCTTGAACCACTGAGGGGCCATGATGAGGCTGGCTCTGGGAGAGGAGAGTGATGGGGTTGGCCTGCCACAACTGGGGCCACCTAACAGTAACGACATTAACAGAAACAAGAATATAGTAAATGAGTCCCTTCTTCCTTTCTCTGGCCTTCCAAATTCTCTCTAGTGACCCTTGCTGGAAAAACTAGCAGGATTTCCACGGGCAGCCTGGAAAGGTGTGTGCAGTGTCCTAGGCCTGACATCCTAGCCCTGGCATCACAGAGCAGAATATAGCAAGGAGTTTTTAGAACTGAGGGATGACAGTTAAATAACAAGCAAATATGGCATGTGTTTTTCTCCCTTTATTTTTTTTTTGATCAAACATGCATTTTAGTATGTTTACTTTTTTTCTATTTGTTGGTGGGAGTGTAAATTAGTTCAACTGTTGTGGAAGACAGTGTGGTGATTCCTCAAGGATCTAGAACTAGAAATACCATTTGACCCAGCAATCCCATTACTGAGTATATACCCAAAGGATTATAAATTATTCTAATATGAAGACACATGCACACGTATGTTTATTGCAGCACTATTCACAATAGCAAAGACTTGGAACCAACCCAAATGCCCATCAATGATAGACTGGATAAAGAAAATGTGGCATATATACACCATGGAATACTATGAAGCCATAAAAAAGGATGAGTTCATGTCCTTTGCAGGTACATGGATGAAGCTGGAAACCATCATTCTCAGTAAACTAACATGAGAACAGAAAACCAAACACCACATGTTCTCACTCATAAGTGGGCGTCGAACAATGAGAACACATGGACACAGGGAGGGGAACATCTCCCTTTATTTTCACCCTATATTCTTGTATTTTACTTTTACTATTTTCTTATATTCTATATTCTGAAAGTATATCTATATTCTATATTCATATATTTATGTTCTATATTCTATTCCATAATTATTCTTATATTATTAAAGTATCTCTTTTAAGCAGTATATAGTCGCATTTAAAAAAATTAAGTCTGACAATTCTTTAGGTTAGAGAATTTATATTTAATCTGCATGATATATAATTACTATTACATTAATTACTAGCACATTTGAATTAAAACTTACCATCTTGTTATTTGCTTTTTATTTATTCTGGTTAGTTTCTTTATCTCTCTTTTATGACTTATTTTGAATTAACTATTTTAAAAGAATTGTTACATTTTTCTCCTTCAATCAGCTTGGAAGATTCACATCATTTAACTATTATTTTCATGACTATTCTATTATTTATAACATAAGTATTTTACATATGAAAGTCTATTACACATAAAGTTAGACTTTCCCTCTTCCCATAGGTTGAGCATCGAGTAGCCCCCACCCCGTCACTGGTTCTAAATTCCAGTTTTTGTCCTCTAGTCCTTTTGTATCTACTGAGAGCTCTGTCCAGCTCTCAGCCTGCCCAGCTCTGAGCCTCCCAGAAATCTCTTCCTAAATAAGACATAGGCCCCCCAAGAGAAAAGTAGTCTCCTATGCCAGGTGAACTTTCCACTGCCTTCTACTCCCAAATGTATCCCTATAATTTTCCAAGCCTTTTTGACTCTCCAGTATCTTCTGATGGTTTTTTAAAAATTCTGCTCCTCTAGTTCTCAGCTGGAGGATTGCTCTGAATTAGTCGATTGCAACAGAATGTAGAACCTTTTTAGAGTCTGTTCTCTCTAGAGAATAACACAAGTCAGATACTATCATTCCTCTGCTAAAGTTCTTTCAATGGATCCTAAACTCATTCGGGGACAAGCCAAAATTCTACTGGAGGCTTCACTCACCATTTCCTCTCTGACATCACCTCCTCCTCCTCTCAGCACGTCTCTCAGCTGTGCTGATTTCCCTGTTGTTTCTGAAACTGAACTGATGTGTCCGCACTCATACTCTTTGTGTTTGCCCTTCCTTTTGTCTAGGATAGGATTTATTTTCACTTATCTTTTTGGCTTGTCTCCTCCTCTTCCTCAAATATCTCCTCAAATATTGTTTTCTCAGTGAAGTTTTATCTCATGATTCCAGTTAAAATTGAACTCTGTAGACACTACCCATCCTTTTTCATTTACCTTTCTCCTTAGACATTATTACCTTCTGATATATTCTACAGCTCATTTATTATTATTACTTTTGATTTGTTTTCTTTCATTCTATATTCCAAAATGACAGAGAATTAAAAAACATTCAACATATATCCCCAGAATGCAGAATAGTGTCTGGCAAATAGTAGGTGCTCAATAAATATTGTTTGAATAAAGAAATGAGTGATGTAGTTACCAGTGGAACAAGAATTCTAAATTTATATTTAACAGGTGTTAAGTAAACAGAATTAACTGTTCTGTTGGTTAAATGGCAATGATAACCTTGGAGGAATCCAGGATGATAACCACATTTCTGTCCCAGGGACACTTTCTATTCCTCTGAATGGACACACTCATTTACTAAGTGACATTTACTACCTTATTTCTTCTCTGACTCCGTTTTGGGTTGATGTCTCATATCAGCACCCTAAAGGCCATAATTACATTAATGATGCTTTCCTAGTAAATGATGTCAAAGGGCCAAAACATATCTTGAGGGCTATGTTCTATGTTCCCTGTATCTACTGAATTCAGGTAGAATTTCCTAAGTGCCAATTAATTGAAAGAAATAAGTGCCACTACTGTTGAAAGGAGAGAGGGATTCCAATGGCTTGAGTATCTCATAAAGGCTGTAGAAAAAAAAAGTAATCTTTCATATGTTCTCTAACATTTGGATAGGATTTGACTCTCTGGAAAGATTAGGCTTTCAGCTCATACAGGGCGTGAGAAAGAGCATAAATGTGAAGGTAGAGATGGGATAATGGAATGGATTTTGGAAGAATGTACAACAGTTGGAATGGGCATGCAGGATGAGCATGTATATAGAAGCAAATATCTTTAAATTGCTTTTGAGAAAGATGAGTATCTTTTGCTTTAAAATGACAGAATTTACAATTATTCAGACTGTTTATTTAAAAGAGGAATGGAGATGAAGCTGGAGAATATATGATAGAGAAACACAGGTTACTTTAGTCCATTTTAATAACCAGGCATTTTGGAAAAATATATGTTATTTGATAAAATGTTATTTATTTAATAGATTCAAACAACGGCATACTCTTCACATTAGATTAGTGTGTCATTTTTTAAAAAGCAACAAATGTGTTTTCTATTAGGATACAGGGTTCACTTTTAGTTTTCTGGAGGCTTATTTCCTCTCTGCATACTTTACTACTGGAAGCTGTTCTTTAAGATGGGAAACCTAATAGGCAATTCACATCTTTGAGAAATGTGGATGTGTAATTCCTAGATCAGAAAAGCTGTCCAGTTTATTAAAAAACAATGGAGACTAAGAAACACAAAGTTGACTGTATATGGATGAAAGTAAATTGAAAATTAAAAATCTGATGTGAACTATTAAACATTTTTGGAGCATTAACAGGAATCATTTTGGCTTGCTGTGGAATTGAATGTTTATCAGATCAATAACATACATTTAACTTGCTCTGGCCAGCTCCTCCCTTTTGGGTGTCTGGAGTTTCAGTCACACCTTCTCCTGAGCTCTCTTAGGCAAACTGATGTAGTAGAAGGAATCCTAGGACTAACTATGCCACTAAATAGCAACAATCTTGGGTAAGTCAATTAACCTCTTTAAATCTCAGTTTCCTCATATGAAACATCTGAGTATTGAGGAAAATACTCAGGTCTAGTGCAGTGGCTCATGCCTGTAATCCCAGCACTTTGGGAGGCTGAGGCCGGTGGATCATTTGAGGTCAGAAGTTCGAGAGCAGCTTGACCAATGTGGTGAAACCCCGTCTCTACTAATAATACAAAATTTGCCAGGTGTGGTGGTGCACATCTGTAGTCTTAGCTACTTAGGAAGCTGAGGCAGGAGAATTACTTGAACCCAGGAGGCGGAGGTTGCAGTGAGTGTGGATCGCGCCATTGCACCTGAGCCTGGGCAGCAAGAGCGAAACTCCATCTCAAAAAAAAAAAAAAAAAAAAAAACTCATTATATCACTTTATAGTCTAACACTCCATTCTTTGATAGGAGCCTTTGTCTAGGACCTGTACCTTGTCTTGGTCTTTGGCCAGCTGCATCAGAGGATGATTAGAACATGACCCAAGGTTAACTCACCACTAGCACCATATTTGGAAAAGAGCTTACTTGCTAAAGCAAACAATTAAAATGGATATATCCATGTTCACTACAGAGGAAATGACTAAACTAAAATCTTGATCTTATAAAAGACCAACACAAGCCCTCCGGAATTGAGTGTTATCCCCGAGGAAATACATATTATCTAAATGAGATTTTTTCTATAGTATATATTTCCAGGACATTTGAAAAGATGAAGAGCTTAGCAGGTGCCCATTTTAGAAGACAGAGGCTAGAGACGTGTCTGTCTTGTGGAAATGTGTACTTGTGTTTAGCTCTTACAGCAACCCTGGCATCTGTAAATGCAGATCCTTTACCTTTAAGCTGTTGCAGATTTCACTGCTGTGTTATTTATGAGGTGTCAAAGACAGACTCAGCAGAACTGAAGGTCTTAATAAATTTATCATTTTACTGAGCACCTCAGACTATAGTTGCTAGTTATATAGCAACGTTCAGTAATTCACTTTTAGATAATTGGTTTGTATGAGGATCTATATTGTTTATCAATATAGAATGAGTAGTTTACATTTATGGATTTTGTTTGCATGCAGGAAGAAGCTCAGTGAAGTCTAAAGAGCATGGGCTTTTGAGTCAGGAAGACTTGGGTTGAAATTCCAGTTCTACGCTTTGCTAAATGTATAATCTGGAAATAGTTACATAACCACCGTAAGACTTAGTTTCCTATTTTAAAAATTTGTATAACGAAACCTAAGTCATGGTTGTTCTGTAAACAAACAATATAAAGTAATTCAAGTTCATAGCATAGTTCCTGACACATAGTAGATCCTAAAAAATAATTGTTAAGTGAATGAAAGTGAGTTTCCTTCTGCTTTTGTTCATTCCTCAACCTCTTTAGTTCCTGAAAGTTGTGGAAAATAAAATATGGCAGCAATAGCAGGTATCCATTTACCTGTTCTCTTCCATTCCCTCTTTTCTCAAACTCAATCTATTTTTCCTTTGAGAATTGTGCATTAGAGCTAGACTGTAGCACTATGGCCACATTTCATTCCAATTTAATTCAATACACACATTTCTGTTTACTCTGTGCTAGAAACCATATGAATGATCAAAATAAAATCCTTTCCCTCAAGTAACTCCCACTGGAGCAAAGTGAGATACAACAGAGGTGCTATGTCCTTGTATAGAGGTGTTTTGTTCAGCAGTGTTCATGTACATTGCCACATGTGTTTGCAGGATTAAACTGTCACACCAATGCAAATCTAAGAGTCTAAGACTGAGAATGAACAGGAAAGAAATTTTAAACTCAATTGTCTTAATCTAATATCAAAGACAAAGTAGACATGAGAAAATGTAGTCAATAATGTTGAACCACCAAGAAATTAAAATGTGAGGGATTTTGATTTTAATAGGTCATGTATTTTGCAAAGACTTATCTATTTCAAGACACTTCTCAAGTTTGAAGTAATTTTTTTGTTATTCTTTATCTACCAAAAAAGAATCAGGTGAAGGAGTAGAGCTTTATGCCGTTAATACGGATGTGAATTGCTGTTATATTAAATGAAAGCAGCAGATATCCTTGGATCAGAAAAGATGAATCACACATTATCGAGTGAGAAACTGGGGAAAGAAAATGGAAAAAAAAAGATAAAGGAACTAAAATAGCTAAAACTGAAGTTACAAAAGAGTGGAAAATCTTTTTTCAGTAGAACAAATATTAGGCTATATCTTTAAAAATAATGAGGGTTATTAATTTTAATATAAAAACTTTACAATTAATTACCTAAATGATTGCCTCTTTTTTTTCCTTGTCTTTCTCCTTGATAGCATCACCACTGCCTTCCTTAAATATATCCCTCATCCACACAAAGAGGCTTCCCAGGCTGTCACAACACAGATATAGTGGTTCATCGAATTGGGGCAAACATGGACCAAAACTGTAAAGGTGAGAATTTAGGAAAGCAAATGATCATCTGGTTTGGATACTCTGGGACCACCGATTGTCTGTCTGAGAAACTGACTTGGTTGGGCTTATACTGAATAGACAGACCTGAAGAGTAAAAACAAGCTAGCAAGCAAGCAAAAAACAAAAACAGACTTTGAATTGAGACAGGCCTGGTTTAAAATTCTGGCTCTGCTGTTTTGTAGATTTGTGATCCTTGGCAAGCAATTGCTCATCTTTGAGGCTGTTTCCTTTGCTGTCTGTGTCAAAATGTGACGATTAAATGGGTTGGGGTAGAAAGCACCTGGAAAATATAAGTTGCTCCATCTATGAGGATTCTCTATTTTTTTCCCCTAAGACGGGCACTGATGAGGTGCTTAGTAAATATTGAATATTACTAAATATTAAGTATATATTGTTAAAATCAAATATTTAACTCTTGTAATGGATGTGCAGATATACATGACAAATATACAACAACAGCAACAATAGCATCGATACAAAAGCTTGATGCATGAAAGAGATCACAACAGCTGGCTCCTGTTTGTCCCCATCCGTAAAATAATGAAGTGGTTCTAGATGGCCTTCAAGATGCTTTTTAGCTTTTAAATGTCTACAATTGAATAGGTTCTGATTCTCTTTATAAGAAAGTGTAGATTTGTGTGTACTTTCATGTAGAAAAATACCCAGTTTCAATAGAGCACTTTATCTGGCTGTACATCCAATGGGGACTCCGAATCCTTTATAAAAGCTGATTTTTTTTTTTTTAAAGAAAATCAACAAAACCTTCCTTCCCTTATTCTTCTGTGAAAGCAAGGAATCAGAAAAAGTTGAGAGAAAATGAACAGGTAGCAAACTCTAAGGACATTGAAACAGACAGAAAGAAGACTGAGTGATAATTACAATAATGGATGGATCCTAAGGAGAAAATGTTAGTGAAATCACGTTTGAAGGCAGAAAGAAAGTGCCTGGATGTGAATGAATGACTAGAAATAGGAGGAGAATAGATTACAGCCTGGTAGAGGAGAGGAAGAAATGGTCAAAGGAAGGCAGGAAAACATTTGAGTTGAGTTTTCTGACAAAAAGAAAAAATAAAAAGAATGAAGGGCAGGTAGAGCAGACACATATTTTTCTCAATTGGCTTGCAAGTGTTGAATTAGGTTCTATCTATTATTAACATGGTTTATCTATGAGATTTAGCCACTGATGACCTGTTCTCTTCATGAAGCCATTACCAGTCAATTGTCTCACTTCTGACTTACCTCAAAACAGCTAATAAGAAACAGAAGCCATGAATATAGGCATCGTGGGAGGAAACGTATAATTAGTAGTACTAAGAGGTGACGGTGAATATTTTTTTTGTGGGGGCCAATTTAAAGCACTGTGGAACAATCATGGCTTTTAGGAAAGAAAACACTAATTTGTTTGGTTTGGAATTTTAGAAGACAAACTCTTTCAGGGAACAGACAAGTAACTTTCTCAGGATAGCTGACACATTAAAATTTTATACCGCTTGGGAAAAGGTCCAAATACCGTGAGTATGGTTGTCTAAAAGACAAACTTAAATTCAAAGATTATGTTAAATGACAAAATTAAAATCACATTTTTTACCCACTTAGTTTTCTGTTTTTTACTGAGGAACTTTCTTTATAAGATATATATTTACTAATAATATGGTACTCCTTTAAGTTTGGTGGAAAAAATTTGTTACATTATCTGCACCCCCTGGGTTACTGATGTATCTCTTGTCCTTAGTGTGATAAGACTTTTCTGTTGCCTTCCAGGTTTCTCTCCCCAGAATTCACTCAAGTTTGTTTATAATCCAGTCACCAGATTCTTCTTAATGTGCAATGCCCAAGACAGAATTCATCATTCTTGGTGGGAGCCTGGAGTGATAATATAGAAGGTGTACTTTAAGAAGATTAATTTGGCAGCTGTGTGTAGATGGATTAGTGTCTGCACATTTTAACAACACTGTTAAAGCCTGTATAAGGTCAAATTTTTATTCCTGGAGTTTGACTTCTTATGTGGTGGTGGTGGGGGGGCTTATTTGGGCCTTGCTCCTTTTTATACTTAACAAAAAAACTCTGTACTTAACTTCAGGCCATCTTTATGCCTTAATTGTTGCTATGGTCATTGGACAACTTGTGAGCTCCTCTCGAGGAGGGCATTACACAGCCTCCTATCAGTGCCTGGTTGGCAGCAGCTGTTCTAACACTGATTATAGAAATCACTCAGTATTCTAGACAGTCAATGGCCTAAGCATGGGAGAGTAAGTCAGAGGGAAGAGAAGCAAATAAATATAGGATGAATGACAGAGGAAAGAAGACAGGATCAGAGAAAGAAAAGAACATCAACTAAAGCCTAGTTATTAACTCTTGTTCATCCACTAATCCAATGTTTCTATTACTATGTGATATTTTTGCCTGAAAATGATGATGTCATCTATAAACATTTTCATATTTTCTGTCTTTAAAAATTTTACTTTAAAATTAGCATCTTCCTATAGACTATATATTTTTGGAGAAATAATGTTATAGTTCTTTTTTTCCCCTTTGGCACACTGATAGTGTGCTCTCTGAATGTGGAAAGGAGTTGACAGGCCAGTATTCATACCTGATAGTCTTTTCTCTATCCAAGTTCTTCATGCTATCCCAATGTTAACTTTTATTCCATTATTGCTGTCCAACTACATAATAGAGTATAAATACTTCAAACTCTCTGTATATACATGTGTGTATATATAGACATATATATTCAATGGCTTTTGGGGTACAAGTGGTTTGGTTACATGCATGAATTGTATGTTGGTGAATTCTGAAATTTTAGTGCACTTGTCACCTGAGTAGAGTATATTGTACCCAAATACATAGCTTTTTAATTCCTCAACCCCCTCCCAACCTCCTCCTCTCTGAACCTCCAAAGTCCGTTACACCACTCTGTATGCTCTTACATAACCACAGCTTAGGTCTCACTTATAAGTGAGAACATACGGTATTTGGTTTTCTGTTCTTGAGTTACTTCACTTAGAATAATGACCTCCACCTCCATCTAAGTTGCTGCAAATAATTTCATTCTGTTTAATGGCTGAGTAGTATTCCATGGCATATATATACCGCATGTTCTTTATGCATTCATTGGTTGAGGGGCACTTAAGTGTATTTCAAATCTTTGTGAATTATGTGCTGTGACAAACATACACTTGCAGATATCTTTTTAATACGGTGACTTACTTTTCTTTTTAGGTAATGACTTCTTTTATTTTGGGTAGATACTGGTAGTGGGATTGTTGGGTCAAATGATATTCCTACTTTTAATTCTTTAAGAAATCTCTATACTGTTTTCCACAGAGGTTGTACTAATTTACATTCCCACCAGCAATGTATAAGTTTTCCCTTTTCACCACATCCATGCCAACATCTGTTGTTTTTTTGACGTTTTAGTAATGGCCATTTTGGCTGGGATAGGGTGGTATCTCATTGTGGTTTTAATTTGCATTTCCCTGATGATCAGTGATATTGAACAATTTTTTCAAATTTTTGTTGTCCATTTGTATATCTTATTTTGAGAAATGTCTGCTCATGTCATTTGCCCACTTTTGATGGGATTATTTGTTTTTTTCTTGCTGATTTGTTTGAGCTCCTTGTAGATTCTGGATATTAGTCTTTTGTTGGAAGTGGAGTTTGCAAATACTTTCTCCCAGACTAAAAATTAATATTTTAGTTTAATTAGGTCCTACTTATTAATTTTGTTTTGTTACCTCTGCTTTTGGAATCCTAATCATAAATTCTTTGCCTCTGCCAATGTTCAGAAGAGTTTTTCTAGGTTTTCTTCCAGAACTTTAATGGTTACAGGTCTTAGATTTAAGTCATTGATCCACCTTCAGTTGATTTCTGTGTATGGTGAGAAAGAGAGATTCAATTTAATTCTTCTACATGTGGCTATCCAGTTTTCCAAGCACCATTTATTAAATAGGGTGTCCTTTCCAAAATTTATGTTTTTGTATGCTTTATCAAAGATCAGTTAGTAATAAATATTTGGGTTTCTTTCTGGGTTCTCTAGACTGTTCCATTTTTCTATGTATCTATGTTTATACTAGTACCATGTTGTTTTGTTAACTGTAGCCCTATAGTATAATTTGAAGTCAGATAATCAAACTCACCTTATCTTAAAACTAAAAAAATTCCACTTAGTGATCACTATGTTTAAGGGATTTTCAGATGCTGCTCAAAGACTTAAGAAAAGAAAAACAAGGAAAAAGAAAGTGAAGAAATTGACTAGGCTAATGACAGAGAAAAGGAAAAGAATGGAGGACATGTTTCCTTCTCCCAGGTGCCTAAAAAGCACTTGGGATATAGTGCTTTTCAATAATGGATTTTCAATGTATATTCATTAAGTTATTGAGCAAACAAATGCATTAGAAATTAACTCTGAGAAGCAGGAGTTAAGAAAATCTCCATGAAATATTCCAAGTGAAACCAAACTCCTGTAATCTCTCATCGTTGGTAAAATAAGTCAGAAAGTAAACAGGTGCAAAAATGATACTTATAAAAAGTTTAAAAGTCACTTTTCTCCTCAAAACCACCTCTTTGATTTCTACTGTTTTGATAGATTACTTTTTTACAATTTTATGGAGATAAAATTCATAAACAATTGACCCATTTAAAGTGTAGAATTCAATGGGTTTTAGTATGGTCACAGAGTTGTGCAACCATCACTACAATCAATTTTAGAGCAATTTGATCACACTCAATTTTAGAGCAATTTCATCAAATAAAATTCCCTACCCATTAGCAGTCACTTCTTATTTTCTCACCCCCACCCTCCCAGCCCCAGGCAACCACTAATCTACTTTCAGTCCCTATGTATTTGCCTGTTCTGGGAAGTTCATATAAGTAGCATCATATACTATGTGGTCTTTTGTGACTGGGTCCTTTCCCTTAGCAAAGTATTTTTAAGATTTATCCATGTTGAAGCATATATCAGTACTTTGTCCTCTTTAATTGCTAAGTAATATGTATTTCAGTTACTGAATAATATATATTCTAGTGTATGAATATGCCACATTTTGTTTATTTGTTCTTCAGTTAATGTACATTTGGGTTTTTTTCTACTTCTTTGCTATTATGAGCGGTGCTTCAGTAAACACTGCCTTACAAGTTTTTCTGAAAACGTATGTTGAGAGTTCTTACGGATGTGTACCTGGGAGTAAAATTGCTGAGACATATGATAATTTTGTGTTTAACTTTGTGAGGAACTGTCACTGTTTTTCAGTTGCTGCATCATTCTGCATTCCCAACTGTGATGTATGAAGGTTCTAATTTCTCCACATCCGTCATCTGTGTCAACACTTCTTATTATTGACTTTTTGATTATAGCCATTCTTTTTTTTTTTTTTTTTTTTTTGAGACTGAATCTTGCTCTCTTCCCCAGGCTGGAGTACAGTGGTGTGATCTCGGCTCACTGCAACCTCTGCCTCCTGGGTTCAAGGGATTCTTCTGCCTCGGCCTCCTGAGTAGCTGGAACTACAGGCACGTGCCACCATGTCCAGCTAATTTTTGTATTTTTAGTAGAGACGGGGTTTCGCCATGTTGGCCAGGGTGGTCTCAAACTCCTGACCTCAGGTGATGCACCTGCCTTGGCCTCCCAAAGTGCTGGGATTACAGGTGTGAATGTATATGAATGATAGGTAATTATGATTTTGGTTTGCACTTCCCTGATGACTAATAATGTTGGGCATCTTTTCATATGCTTATTAGTAATTTGTATATGTTTAAAGAAATGTCTATTGAGATATTTTGCCCAGTTTTTAGATTGGGTTATTTGTCTGTTTTGGGGTTTTGAGAGTACTTTACATATTTTAACTATGAGTCCCTTATCAGATACATGATTTTCAAATATTTTTTCCCATCCTGTGAATTGTCTTTTCAGTTTCTTGATGGTGACTTTGAAGTGAAAAAGTCCTTAATTTTGATGATGGATTTCTATTTTGCTCAGGTAAAATCTTGTCTTTATAATGGTTCTAAGGGACCTGCTCAGTCTTTTCTCCCTGACCTCACTGACTCTACCACCCCAGCTCACTCTGTTCCAGGTACACTGACTTGCTTGTTGATCAGCCAGCCCCAGGCTTCTGCTTTTCCTACAAACAGCCTCTTTGCTTTCCCTCTTACTTCTTTTAGATCTTTGCTCAGATGTCACCACCTCAGTGAGGCTTTTCTTGAACACCTTATTTAATATTCCATCCCTTCCCTCACTCTGGCACACCCTCTTCCCTTGGCTGCTTTATTTTCCTCTAGGGCACTTAATACCATGTAGTTATTTATTTAATTTTTATAGACATTGGCTTTAAAAAATAATTTAGACAATTTTATGTATCCATCTATTTGTTGATTTGGTCATTCATTTATTGTTCACTGAAGTGTGACTTAAGTCCAATACAGTTTACCCATTTGGGCCTGTATAGTTGATGAATTTTGAAAAAAATGTATATATTTGTGTAGCTACCACCACAATAAAGATATAGAAAGTTTTTATTACCCAAAGCATTCTCTTTGCAGTCAACACCCTCTGCATTCCCAGCACATGGTAACCACTCACTGATCAGCTTTCAGTCACTGTAGTTTTGCCTTTTCTAGAATTTTATATAAATAGAATAAAACATTTGTGTGTGTGTGTATATATGGATGTGTGTTTGGCTTATTTTACTCAGCATAATGCTTTTGAGATTTCCCATGTTTCTGAGTGTATTAGTAGTTCTTTTCCTTGCTGTGTAGTTTTCCATTCTCTGGTTAATCTATAAGTTGTTTATCTATTTACCTGTTGGTAGGCATTCATGCTATTTCCAGTTTGGGCCAGGGTGAATAAAACTGCTTGAAAATTTGTGTACCAATCTTTGAAATCCTTCATTTCTCTTGTGTAAATATCATGGCATGGGACTGCTGAGTGACATGGCAAGTGGTATGCTGACATCACAAGAAACTACCAAAATACATTCCATAACTGTATCATTTTGCATATTTTCCAGTTGTTCCATGTCTTTGCCAACGTTAGTATTACTGGTCTTCTAATTTTAATCACTCTTGCTGGTGTGTAATGCTATCTCATGGTGGTTTTCACTTGTATTTTCCTAGTGACTAATGAAATTAAACATCTTTTTATGGGCTTATGTGCAGTATATTTATGTTCTTTGGTGAAGTGTATTTTAAACATTTTGTCCATTTTTAAAATTAGTTTTATTTTCTAATTATTGTATTTTGATAGTTATTTTTCATTCTGGATACAAGTATTTTATTAATAAGTTGTTTGCAAATATTTTCTTCTTGTTTGTGGTGTGTCTTTTTAGCAATATATGGCAATGTTCCTTGGTGTGGTTTTCTGTATATTTCTTTTGCTGGGTGTTTAAGTTTCTAGGGTCTCTGGGTTCATAATTTTTAACAATTTGTAAATGTTCAGTGATTATTTCTTCAAATTTTTTTTCTGTCACTTCTCCGTTTTTTTCTTCTCCTTCTGAATCTCCAGTTACACATATGTTAGACTAGTAGATACTGTTCCACAATTTTCTGAACATCTGTTATTTTCTTCTTAATCCTTTTACCTATGACTTTTATCATATTGTGTTTTTAAGTTTCCACATCTTCAATGTTTAATCTGTTAGGAATCCCATCTGACATACTGTTTATTTTAGATTTTGTAGTTTTTTCCCCTATGAGTTTAATTAGGATCTTTTAAATCTTCCATATGTTTTCTTTTTGTGTTTATCTTCTCTTTTACATTTTTGAGAATATTTGTAAGATTTGTAGTAGCCATTTTATGCCCTCATCTGATAATTCTATCATCTCTGCCATTTTAGGACCTATTTTTGCAGATTGACTTTTCTTTAGGTTATGAGTCATGTTTCCAACTTTTTAATGCTTAGTAATTTTGACCAATCCAATGATCTTATAAATTTCACATTAGTGAGTATTAGGTTGTCTTGTATTCATTTAAAGGGTTTGGACTTTGTTACTGCACATTGTAGGTGATAGACTTCAGGGTGGCTCCATAACCCCTGTCTCTTGGTGTTCGTGCTCTTATATAATCTCATCCCCATGAGTACTTCTAATCAATAGAATGTGGTAAAGGTAATGTTATGTCGCTTTCCTCATTGGTTATGTTTTATGGCAAAGGTGATGCAGTGTCATTCCTGTTATATTATAAAACTCCATCTTATCAGATTGGAACTGTAGGCTTTCCTTGCAGGCTTGTTGAAGAAAGTGGCCATATTGGTCAGGCTATTGGGCAGGGAACTGCAGGTGATACCCGGGATCTGAGGATGGCCTCCAGATGACAGCAAGCAAAACCCAGGGCTCCCATTCCTCTAACCACAACAGAATGGATTCTGCAAACAATTTTAGTGAGCTTGGAAGCACACTCTTCCCCAGGTGAGGCTTCAGTTGATACAGTATCCTGCCTGACATCTTCGTTACAGCCAGAATTATGCTGATAAATTTGTGGCAACTGTTATATAGAAATGGGAAATGAATGTACACAAAGTAAGTTATTTTTGATATAGATGGATACTTTTGAGGCTTGCTTTGAAAGGTTTTACAATAAGCCTGGAACAGCATTTATTCTAGGTATAACTTATCCTCCATGAAGATATAACCCTCTTGAGGCCTTGGTTGAATGCACTGGGTAGTTAAAAAGTCTCTTCATTCTCTCTGGCGGGAACACAAATGATTCCCTATGCAAGTTCTAGGAATTATGTGGCCTACCGCTTTCACCTGCTTATTCCTCAGCTTCATGGAGCTTTACCCCACAATGGCACAGAATAGTACTCTACCAAATAACGAGAAGATCCTTCTGTGATCCCAAGCTATTTCTTTGCATGGTCTCTCCCCGTGGGGTACTCTGCTCCACAAATTCTACCCATCTCCTGAATTCTCTCATCTGTCTTTTCAGTTCAATGGATTGATAAGCTCTGTTCGTTGAATCATGGAATTTGCCTTTTTAAAGTTTTTATATTTTAAGTTCTAGGATACCTGTACAGAACATGCAGGTTTGTTACATAGGTATACACATGGCATGGTGGTTTGCTGCACCCATCAACCCGTCATCTACATTAGGTATTTCTCCTAATGCTATCCCTCCCCTAGCGCCCCACCCCTGACAGGCACTGGTGTGTG